>NW_008825108.1:3175449-3176892 GCF_000699105.1 Pygoscelis adeliae
ACTGAGCCCTGGGGAACACCGCTCATGACCGGCCGCCAACTGGATTGAACTCCATTCACCACAACTCTCTGGGCCCGGCCGTCCAGCCAGTTTTTGACCCAGCGCAGAGTCCACCTGTCTAAGCCATGAGCTGCCAGCTTCTTGAGGAGAATGCTGTGGGAGACGGTGTCAAAGGCCTTACTGAAGTCCAGGTAGACCACATCCACAGCCTTTCCCTCGTCCACTAGGTGGGTCACCTGGTCATAGAAGGAGATCAGGTTGGTCAAGCAGGACCTGCCTCTCATGAACCTGTATTTATATATCTCATGAACTCCCATGTTTCCACTAATCATCAGTAGAGTCAGCCTCAAGAGCACCGAATGAGTGTTGCAGGACTTCAACTCAAAAAATGGGGTTCCTGGCCTCTCTGAAAATGGCAAGTGAAGACTAAACTGAGACAAAATTGCCCCTTCTGCTTTAGATGACTCTCCTGATGAAGGCTACACCAACAGAGAATTTTAAAGAAGATAATTCATTTCATTACTTCTTTTCATTTTTGTTGCAAAATAAATTTGTTTAAAATTTATACTCTGCCAGGGTTTGATAATAGCTACTGTATGCCAAACTGACAATACAAGAATACTTGGATTAGCCAAATAGACTTTAAATCTAATTTTGTAACTGGGCAAATATTTACAAAGATGTGATACACTGACCACTGAAATCCTGTTGCTTTCAATCTACCTTTGGTTTTCAGTCTCTGCGTTATATCTCTCAGCTAAAGTCCCATTCTGCTCTCGTACGCAGTGGCTCTACCCATTACCTCACTTCTTTCACTATAACCTTCTTCAGAGCTCCTGTCTTAAATAAAATACATTTGGCCTTCCAACAGCATCATTTCATGTTAATCTCTAATGACCGTGAACTGCTGAAAACTGTTTATTATTGCTGCATTGACTTTCATTTAGTCAGGTTGATCATTGTTATCCACTCCAGCTGGATATGAAACATTACCAATGAAAAAGCTTTCATCAAAGGCACTGGTAACCCATTACTGAAATCCTAGATTTAACACCTCTTTTTCTATGCATAAATTATTTGCCTTGTTTTCTCTATTATTCCTCCAGTGTTTCCTCTGATAATTCTCCTGTTCCTCAGCAATGGGTCTGTAGTCAGCTCTGTCCTTGAATTATGTGATATGCTTCTGTGCAGTCAGCCATCCTCTCTGTGCTGACAACTCACAGCTTGATCTGTCCTGCACCCTACTGCTAGCATTACATACCCAGCTGTCTGCCTGACATATCATCCAAACTACAGAAGAAGGAATTGAAAAGTAAAAGTATTAGTTGTCCATTATTTCACCTAGGACTTTTTTTTTTTTTCCCTTTTATCTCATAACTATGAGCTTTGGGGCTAGGGGAAGACTTATTTTCTTGTTATAAAGACCATTGATATTGTCATCAC
>NW_008825108.1:3176907-3204809 GCF_000699105.1 Pygoscelis adeliae
GATTGATGAGATGATGTTATAGAATGAATATTCATTAAATTTTAGTGGGGTGGTTTTGGTTTTTGGGTTTTTTTGTGTGTTTTGTTGTTTTTTAGTTAAAGGGTGTGAGAACTTTGTGCTTATGGGAATTCTGCAAATAATCAGATTTACCAGAAATGTTAGGCAGAAGAAAATGTTACAGTGCATTTAATTAGGAGTTGTCAGATGCTCTGTGGTTAAAAAAGAACAAAAACCAAAACCAAGACAAAAGGTATTCCCCAAATTCCAGGTGTTGTACATAGCATTGAAGAAACCAGACCAAAGTAATATCTGCATAAAGAATGTATAGAGGTCAGATTAAATGACAGAGTTTAAATACAGAAATTCATATCGTGTTTGCTGTAGGAAGCTGTAGGGAAGTGGGGAAATGAAATGACTACAAAAGAAAGGGGATGCTAAGTAGCACTGGCGTTTGGGAAAAAAAAGGAAATACAGTAGTAGGACTAAGAAAGCGTGGAATCACACTAGTCAAGGTATGCTCAGACATTTCAAATTTAGAGGCAAAAAGAATAAAATAATTTTCCAAGTACGGCCTCCTTTCCTCCAGAATTTCTGAAAAAGGATTTATACATGTATAAATGCATTGCATATCACTGTGTGAAAGAAATATCTTCCACGCTTTAGGGTAAGGAAGTCCTGTGAGTCTAGCTCAACAGAATTAAAAGAAAGCTTCACAAAATTATTTAAGTTTTTATGTTGCAGAAGAAATTTTTTAAAATTTTACTACACTTTGGAGGCCTATTTCAGGGACCTATTTTGGGGTCTATTCGCTGATCCAAATAGTAACTCAGTCTTACCTTCTTCCATGCTGTCCCTGAATGAACCTGAATGACTAATTGCTCGTGGTCTCTCTTCTAAGGATGTAGCACTGCCACACAGTTGGGAGTCATCATACAGATCAAAAGAAGTATCCTGTGCAGGGATGCTGTTTGAACGCATCATACTGGGTCCAGGAAGGTTAAACTGAGACAGGTTGGTTGGACTCACTGGAATACAAAGCTTTATTAATGAAGCACATTTCCATTAAATTAATTTTGGTTCTGCACAAAATTGTAATGTAGGACTAGCATGGTTAGGTGGATCTTATGCTGTTGAGAAAATGAAAGGCTTTTATTCCTACATACAAAGCCACCACAGAAAGGTGAAGCAGATGATCCCTGAGGAGCTGGAGCTGGATGAGACTAATCCTGTAAAACACATGGTAACACTAACAACACTGGTGTTTGAATGCACACTTCTTCACTTTGACAACCCAAGACAGAAAATCAATGGGGGAGAGTCAAAAGTTAAAAGTTAAAAAGGAATAAGAAATAGTAAGTATTTTTTATAAGCAGCTCTTCTAATAAATCAGTATCTGTATTTTATTGTTATATACCTATATTACCAACCAAAGTTTATTGGCATATGCAAGACATATTTATTCTTTGATTTTCTACAGCACCAACCACTATATAAGGTTAAAATTCCTGCACAGGCCAATTGAATCTCATCATAATAAATAGGATGAGAATCCAGAACAATTGGTTGATGAACCTACTCTAAGCTTTTGCAAAGTTTATTTGCGAGTAGGAAGGAAAGCCTGGTTATGGTTCACCTGGACCACATGAACTCAATGCCTAGAAGAAAAAGCTGATTGTCTACCCAAATTCAGCCTCAGTGTTTGAACTTTTATTTTAGATCGTGCAAGATGTGCCTTAAATCATAAACTACCAGAGCAGCTGTGTTATGAGAGCAAATTATTCCACAGGGATATGATAATGGAAAGAAGCAAAGGACAATGACAAAATAAATTTAAAAAAACCCTGATCTTATTGCTCTCTGTTGTGAGTACAAGAACTATGAACAAAAAGAAAAAGAAGATAATTGTAAACAGAAAATGACAGAGTGAGAGAAACTCTGCTTAAGACTCTGTGTCTAAAACTACTGCAAGTACATGAAGGAAATCCAAAGCAGTGGCTTGCCTAGCCAGGATTCAATTTCATTTTTAAAAGTGGCTTTGTTCAACTTCTTTTCCCATATGTAATAAAGACCAACACTTGTATGTCTGATCACTTTCTTTTGAGTGATGCCATAAGCTGCGACAGAGTGACAGAAGTGTGACTGTTTCAAAGGTTGCTGCTAATTCCACAGTAAGAGCCTAAAACACAAAAGGTCATTGTGAACCTAGGTGTGTGTCCAGCGCGGTGCAAATAAATGGTTTTCTATTAAGCATTAAAGAAAAAATAAAATTGTTAACAAAACTAAATTTGTGTTGGATTAACTTGAAACAAGATCCAGAGGAACCAAATCTAAATCTTGACCTGTAATCAAATAAATCTGAAATGTGACTCACGTCCTAAAATATTATATTGCATTCAAGGATGGGATTTGGATTGGGCCCAGTGCAGTTATAGCCAGGTCCAGCCGCTGAAATGCATTGGAAAGGCCTATCTCAAAGCAAACCTGTATATAGGAAAAAAGTAATATTTAGTGTCTGGCCTGACATTCACTAAAGTCACTGGAAAAAATCCTACTGACTGTGAATCCTAAAAGATGAGTAGCTTTGAACTACAAGCCAATTTCCAGCTCTGCCTCAGATTTTCTTCTCCTTGGGCAAGTCATAGAGAATCTGTGCTTTTTTTCCATATGCAAAAGAGGAGGTACCCTGGCCCACTCCATGAAAAACACCGTGAGTTTCCCTTCATTAGTGAGGTACCACAATATGATAATGGAGATGTTAAAATAAATTATCTAGTTTGGCAAACTAAGAAATATGAACGGTTGAATTTTATGATTCTATTCTAGAGCGGGAGAAACAGGGAAGGGAAACAGCATTTACCCAGGTTGGAAAAGTGATATTTTCCGGTTGCAGATGAAGACATAGCTGAAGGAGAAACAAGCGGGGACTGACTGCCAGTGTCTTGGAGGCCTCCAGTTGAATGGGAGCGCAGCCACTCCTTGCCTTCCTCCTGACTCGTCTGCCGGGATGATGGAGTATATCTGAAAAACCACAGCTGACATGCTCAAAACAACGACAAGGTGACAACTGGGAAAGAAACAGGTGTCATAAATACCCTTCAGCAGTTAGATAGAATAAAACCCTTGGAAAGCATCAAGTCTAGCCAAGTGATTATCACCAGGGTAAAATTTACCATCTTATTACAACAGAAAAAGTACAGGACTTGAAAACCCTTTCACCTTCGTCCCCCTCCCCAAAACAGCATTCCCTTCGTTTGAAGAGATACAATGATAAACCATAGATGACAGACAACTGAGTTGACAGGAAAGGACTTCAAAGCTATAGGAAGTGTACAGGCTGATGCAAAAGCTTGGAAACTGTATGTCTGGGATGGGGAATGGACAGACTAGAAGCCAAGAAATGTGAGTAGCCGCTTACAAAATGACATCTGCCATAGATCATGTGGGCAATTGGTTAGATGACAGGAGTGAAACAGACTGACAACTCTGAAAAAGGAGTTTGCATCGGTAATGACAGCTACTCATGGTCATACGTGCGGTCTGTCGCTCTGAATGCTACTTGGCATTGTGTCCTGCCCCAAACTGGGGGGAGGGAAAGGGACAGGAAAAATCCGCAATTAGCAGAAACAAGTTCTCTGGAAGGAAGAAGTCTGGCAATCAAATCATTCATCAACTGCTTCCTATGGCAAACCAATAAAACAAGTGCAACTTGACACATGGTGCTAAGAGGGAGCACTGGTAACTCACTGGCCCAGCCTCTTTTGGCTGGCCTGGAAGAAGGGCAATTCTGGCAATGGCTAAACATTAAAATGTTCAGGCAGTGTGGGTCTTAACCAAGAGATTGTTTTCAGCAATGTCTGTGATAGCCTGCTTCATTCAGCACAATCTCCTGCTGAGAAATGAGCACCTTCTTCACCACTGTCATGAGCCATCAGTGTTCCCCAAACAGCAGAGCAGATGGGGCTTTTGATACTCTGGCTTCAGGCTTGCAAGGCACAAGTATTTCTGCTTAGAAAGCAGATTAAATGAACATGTAAGTTCTCATGTTGTGCTTGGGATTTTGTACAATATTTTACAGCATTAAAACATCTTGTCCTGATTAAATATTTACTTCCTTTCTCCTTTCAAAAAGACAGCTATGATCTTTGCTTATAAATGTGGTAGAGCAGAGTTACCCAGTGGTTATCGGATCAGAAAGTTGGCAAAATGAGAATTCAGGATCTGGGTCTTGGACTGGGATGTCTGCATATTAAATGACATTGACGGTCTTTCTGGGATAACTGATCAGGATTATATGCCTATAAGCTGTTTTCCCACTCCATTTCACTTTCAGCTTTCAGCCACCATTACAATCGTACAGTCACAAACCTCAATCATCCCATTGTACTGTTGCAGGGTCCCCTTTATGCCTCTGTCATGTCCTCCACCTTTTCCATTCTCTCCCAATCCACAGTGATTGTTTTGGGATAATGGGAAATTCGATTAAATTCTTTTTAAGGAATGGATAGTGCAGAAGAGCAGAAGGTGCTATCTAGTGACAACACGTTAGCGCTAACTTAAAATTTCATAAAATATTATTTATAAATAACTCAAGAGATTTAACTACATGATTTCAGTGACTGGAAGGCTGCAGAGTGTCTGTGTGCATGCACATAGACCCTTGCTTGCCAAATCTCCTTCCTGGATTAGGGAGATAGGCTGCCATGCCAGACAAGTTAACTAATGATCCCCTCCTTTAACCATGGAGCGCAGAAGAGGGTAGATGACTTCTGTTTTCTGTGATGAAGGCAGCTCTCGTTAGTGGGGAATTAGTACCAAAGTTGGACTCTGAGTATTGCTGGATAGGGATTAAGAAGACTAGCTGGAGCAGGGCTCATTTTATACTTACAAACCTTGGATATTAAAATTAGTATTTTCTAGCCTTAGCCTTTACTAGATTTTCAATTCAAATTGCATGACTGTTTGCATTGAGAGTTCAAGTTCAGATCCACCTCTAAAATGTTGTTTTTCTCAATAATGTTTTCAACAATTAGTCTCATTGAATTGCAAAAGTATCTTGTTCTGTCTCTTTTAGCTCTCCAGGATTCAATGCCTTTTAAGATTCATTGCATAAGGAAACTATCCTTAACAGTATTCACTTTCCATGATATATCTTGAAAGGAAATTTTTTTACTAGGCAGACTTAGAAAGAAAAAGTCCATTGTTAAAATCTATGTTTTGTGGTTTGAATTTAAGTACCAAGAACTCTGTTGTAAACAGGATCAACAAAAGGAGAAAGAAAAGGAAGGACAGTGTAGAAAGTTACAGAAAAACAGAGAAGTAGCAGTCATGCTCAAAAAAATATATACCTTAATCCCTTTTTGGGTAGTGTATTTCTGTCAAGCTGCATGCTGTTAAAACAAAAAAAATCCCTAAGGACATACAGTAAACAGGACTGTTCAGAATTACAAATTTTAAAGCTCTAGATATGTGTGCATAACAGAAGGTCATTTAATGCTTTTTAATATATCTTTCATGATAAATCCTTGACTCATTGGAGGGGACAATAGGACATTGACTGCTGCACATTCATTTTTCATCTAGACGTGCTCTGGGCTGGGTCAATAGTAATTTGGAGACTGTCCAAGTCAGAAAGAAGTCCTTCCTTACCATTTCTAACCTTCCTACAGCTTCACCCTGCAATCTGTGCGAGAATCATATGGTCACAGTATGAATCTTTATTTTTCACAGTTGCCTATGATATGCCAATAGATTTCCAAAAGAAATGAAGGTTGCGGCACCTGCTAAGAGACAGCATGGCCTTGCCAGAAGCCAAATGACAACTCTGCTTGTAGAAATACGTGCTAAATATACAGACCCTTGGCTTTCTGTTGTTGTGGGGCTCACATAGTAAGGTGATGATGGGGACAATGAAAAGTGGCACCAGAGCAATGCAGTTCCGTATTCACGCACATATGGTGGCAGAGTGGCTCATCACCAGAGACCTATTGCTGGAGTTTTCCTAATTTAAACCCCATCACCAGAAGGGCACCCACTAGCCTTCCTTCAAATAAGTGTCATTTGGGCATTTCCTCATAAAGACTTGGTAGATTGGTCCATGACTAGTGTGGGTTGAATTTGAACTAGTTATCATCAAGTAAGTGTTGCAATGTTTTTTCCCTTAAGAACATAATTTAGTGTCACCGTATGGATTAAATCGTGAAATGGCTTTAGAAAGTTTCTGTATTACATATCATAATCACACCTCTGAAAGCAACAGTAATTTAGGACCCTTCCTACCCAGGAAAACTCTCATGCCGTTATTAAAGGTCGTTTTCTATTGTGCTGGGTGTGCTGGAGGCCCCGCTGCCATGTAACCTTGATCCAAATAGGTAAAGGCAGTGAAAATATTGTTGGTGTTAACAATCCATTACCATTAGGGCTCAGACTAATGGAAGTAACACCCTCTTACCACCAGGAAGTTTTATAAGGCAATTTCACTGATTTAATCAGGGCCTTGGGGAGAAAGCAAATAGAAGGAGGAACTTTGCAGGATTTCAGCACAGGCCCAGCTATCATGGTCCATGTGAGAGTAGCACTCTATCAGACAGGATGAAATTTTCAGCATTTTGCTCCCAACATAACTAAAAGGACCAAGAATGGTTGGTGAAAGAGAACATGCATTTGGATGCATGATTCATTTATTTTTTAGTTTCTTACAGAGAAGAATGGGGCCTTGGTGTTCTTTTATGCACCTCTAAATTTCAAAACAAATAAACATGATGGTAATAACAAAACCAGTTTCTTCTGGAAATACTTCAAACAGCCTAATGAACAATACTTTTTCTAATATTACTTTAACTCAAAGTTCTATGTATTTCAAAATAATCTATAGCACATTATCTAAAAATAATGGAGCCAATCAGTGCTCCTTTAAAGTAATCCACAAGCCAAAAGTTATAAGTCAGTCAGATAAATAGGCTAGTAGTGACCATAGGATTTTGCTAAAAAACTTTTGAATTCAGGTACCCAAATGAAACAGAGGTGAATATTTCTCAACATGAGCATGGAGTTATTGCAACTGCATAAAAGTGAATGTGGCAAACATTCGTTTTGCTTTTTAAAAATACTAAATCTTATGAAGATGCTCCTAGATTTTAGATAATTGCATGAAACTATTAACCATGGTTCTATGTAACTATTAATTCAGACACATAACTGCCCGTATCTTTTTAGTATCTGAAAGCATTCCTCCACCAAGAAGCTGGATATGTTACTTCTACGGAACTTGGACCTTTGGTAAATATAACTGAACTGTAATGTGTAGTGATCCCGTTAGGACACTACCAGCCTGACCTCAGCGCTCAAAAGATCTCTAAAAATGATATGAAAAAAAGTCAGTCCTTTCCTGAAGGAAGCAATGCATCCACGGAATCTGTCTCTTTGGCTCAAAACAAATACCAATATAAAGTGAGGCTGAGAATATTGTAACTTTCCTGATGTTTTACTTCGCCATGTCAATTGCCAAAAGCAGTCTTGCAGGAAGATGCATGCAGATGTAGGCTGAAGTTATCAAGACCACTGTTTCTCCGTTCCCTTTTGTTTACTTTGCACTGCTGAAACCGTCTGCAAGTTCTCTGGGGGAAATTACAGGAAGCCTTACAGTTCTCAGGCTCCTACCTGCCCTCGGTGTTGAGGTTAACTTGGGAAAGGGCCATAATGCCATCTCTTTGTGCTATACCTAAGTGTTGCAGAGTTGTTAGGGAATAAAACAAATTATCGCAAGCTAAGAAGCACCTAGGGAGGTCTAGCGCAGGCTGGGCCAAGCTGATATGGGAATTATAAATGAGTTTCTACAAATGGCTGAGCACACAAGAAAATCTGACACATGACGCACTGTTTCACACCTTAAAACTACAACCATCAACTATGGTGATAATTTAAACCAACCGAAAGTCTTGAAAAGCTTAAGTGGATTTCCATGCACTTTCATGGCCCTCAAAACCAAACATTCTTTTAAAGTAAACCACAGCAAGCCAGTCATGTAATTAGAAACTACTTCCACTCTGCTAACCTTAAAATGAAGCCATTATTGCTGATGCAACCAGTGTTAATTCCTATATTTCTGCATTTTTTATGCATCCATTGCAGTGTCACTCAGACCAAGCAGAAGAAAGACACAAATCTGCAATGCCCAACAGCAATGAAGGCTTCAAAATAACTATTGGTGATATGTCCACCTGGAAGGTTTTATCATTTAAAAATCATTTAAATTGGTGAAATATTTATCATATTTCAGCCATTAACCCCAGTAGACAGTTTTATTTTAGAGTATAAGTACCTGTATGCCTTATTTTAGTCCCTCTAAATTGTTGTAAGCTAAAATACAAGTGTCCTCCCACATAGGGAGTTACACTGCTATAACAACAGAAGTAGACTTGTCTAAATAAATACTGCTAGTGCAAAACCAGCAAAAGTCCTGAGGGAGATGCAAATTTTGCTAAAAAAGCAAATATTTTGCTAGTATTTACTGAACCCTGGTTATTACAATGCAAAAGAATCTCATCAAATGACAAAATTTGGCTGGAGTTAACTTTGACACTGTGTCAATACAGCAGTTGTCAGGGAGCTCTGTGTTTATTCCATACCATTGCTTGGTGGGTAGCCTGAAGCCTGGGTGTGGGCAACGTCTGATCATCCCTGGAGGGATGTGTGGGCAGAGACCTTGCAGACTTGCTGTCTCCATGGCAAGTGACTGCTTTTTTGGAGGCAGTCAAGGGCTATTCTCCTTAGCAGGAAACATAGATGTACCCTGAGATTTTGGTCTCATTTTCTGTGTTCTTTCCAGTTGCATCAAATCTTTCCTAAAACTTGATGTCCCGAAGTCTTCAAGTTAAAGCCTTAACATGAAAAAGTAGAATGGGATAACTACTTTCAAAGATTTACATGTGATACTCTCATTTTCAAAACACTGGGAAAATGCTTTGCCCCAGCAATGGCACTACAACCCCTTAGACACTGCCTCCTTTCTGCAAAATAGCCTCATCATTTCCCATTTTGTATCTGTGCAAATATATCCTGCCCTGTTATATCCCTTCAGGCTAATAAACCATTGATTGCTAGTCTTTGATAACTCTACCAACCAGTCAAGCACCTTACTTCATTTCCTTCATTTGTTTGTGAGAATGTACTCTGAAACAGCACCTAAAGCTTTACTAAGTTCAGGATTTCTTATTGTATCTAATTCCTCTCCTCTACTCACAAAGCCTGTTTTCCTGCAAATGAATTAAATTAGTCGTATTTAAAAGGCTGATAATGACAAATCCCATGTTATCTGTTACTTAACTCATTTTGTTTAATATCCTCTGTATCTTTCCAGGAACCGAGGCAAGATGGCCTCGCCCACAATCCCCTCATCCTCCATCCCAGCGCTCCTCCTCGCTCCTTCCTCAGCACAGACTCTTTGAAACCTCTTCGGTCCTAATGACTGCAGGGCTATTTCAGACTGTGTCTGAAGCAGGGAAGTGAAAAGTTCATCAGGACCAGTAAACTGGAGTAATCTTTAACCTTTTCATTCCCTTTTAGCATGCTTGCCATTAGTGATGCTTAGCTATCAAATTGCAGTTAATGCTTCGACGAACCAAAGCCATGTTTATTTGTATCATCTATTATTAGCTCTCTCTTCTCTTTTAGCTTTCCCTAGGCTTTCTGTGTGTAGAATTGATGTCGCTTGCTAATTGTATCTCATTTTGTGCTTCAGTCTTTCTGATTTTGTCTCTACATGATATTAGTATATCTCACTATACAGACTGCTCATTCAGTCTTTTGCAAGCTCTAGAGTGACTGAAGAAAACAAATAAGCCCCTTTGCAGATGATTTCTTATGCCATGACAGGCTACAACTAGTATTGCCAGAGGCATCTCAAATATAATCTGAGTTTATGAAGGAAAAAGGACATAATCTGTTGCCAAACATATCTGTCTCTAACATTGCAAACCAATGCTTTTGTTGTGAAAAAATACTTTGCTACATGTAGGTTTTACTGTATAAAACAGTTTAGAAAAAAACACAGCACTTGTAACAGACCTTTCAGAAAAATCAAACTGCAAAAACCCTATTGGGGCTATAATTCAAGAAATGACAACATTTTCTCTAGGTACATCTATTTGTTTTGAGGCCAGATCAACATGATAAATGGCTCTCTCTGGACTCAATCATAATATCCCCATATGGACAAATCTGAAACTTAAAAAATATTGCCAAAGGCAAAGTATTTGGAACCACTGAAATTAAGTCACTGAACAAATACATAAGGTATTAGTAGTGGGGGTTGCTCAGGAGCTTATGCCAAACCATTAACATTTTAAATGTGATGTTTAACATCCTCTGTATAAATATGATCTTTGGCATAAATTCATACTCTTCCACATCATCCTATTGACCTCACCATCCATATATGTAGCACTAAAAATTAGTGAAGGTTTTTATAAGCTAACTATTAATAACTAACTTTCTAAGAAATATCGTCACATTCAGTTCATGGCACATTACTAATGCAAATTTCTATTTAAAAATTAAAGGCACAGTGCAAATTACAAATCACTTATGTATCAGTGTATTTTTAACTATTGTTGTTATCATACTTTATATTGGTGCAAACATATGTTTTATAGTGTTGTATTTATATTAGTAAGAGGTGTGATTTTAGCTGATATAGTAATACTTATGAATGCAACATAAGAGAATGAAATCTGCGGAGAGTTTCCATCTAGATTTGGCAAAGAGTTGTTTAGGGGTTTGATTTTGTTTAGTTTCTTTTAATGCTGATTCACTGAAAGTGAAATCTTTCCATGGAAAGGAATGGTATTGAAAAATCTCTGGTTTTATATAAAGGGAAAAAGGTTCTTAACATTGTATATTTTTCACATGTATACAAAAAAGATTTTTTTTCCTTTAAATAATTATGTATTTTCTAAACAACTAAGTTTAACCTTTAAAAGTTTACAATATTTCTGACTGGTTCAGTATAATTTTCTTTTTTGTATCAAAGAAAATATTTAATATTGAGTTTTCAGTCCCCATGTGAGATAAGAGTTTCATTGTCAAATCTTGAAAATTTTCACAGGAAGTGAAAATTACTTACTGACTAGCAAAGCTTATTTTTTTCTCTTGCAAAAGTCACACAAAAAAAAATTTAAAAAAATCGTGGTACAAGTGTGCCAGAGTGGATTTTATAGTATAAAATAAATGGTAAAATATCTGCATGTTAAAATGAGCAAGCAGGGGAAAACCCTTTCTTGCTTTTGTTTGTCTGTTCCAGACACTCAGCAGGACTGTGCATATAGTGAGGGTCTCATCTTGTAAACTGTCTCCCTGCCAGTGAAACTGCATTTTAGTGAGGATCTGTGTAATGATTACCATGTAAGAAGCAACTTGTCAGGACTGGGCATTTTAAGGCAACACTGGTCAGCTGCAGGCAGGGGCCCACCAGCTCTGCCTGTGCTTTGAGCTAATGGGAAGAAAACTGCTGGGGTCCCACTGCTGGAGAAGATTTGTTAGCAAGAGGGCAATGATACAGCTTTGGAGCTGCCAATTGCTGGGACAGCAGGTAGGTCCAGCTTGCAGGAGTAATTCTGTGGCTGTTTAGATTCGCGTTTAATTAGACAATTTTCCCCTTTTCTCTGGTTGTTCTCCAGAACAAGGGAACAAAAAAACTTCTCAAGATATAGAAAATGTGCTTGTAAAACCTTAAAAGGCAGTTGATTCCACGTCCAATGCCTGCGATTACTTTCAGCTTTCTTTTCTTCCTTCCTTCCTTTTTTACATAAAGGACTAAGCTGCTAATTAAACAGTGTCCCTTTAGGAAAACAGGTGGAGGGTTTATTTTTTTGGCTCCTGTCCTTTTGCCTCTCACTGGTTTCGTGGTCACTGTATCTATAGGCAAGCTCACCTTTCCGAAAGAGTAGATCTGACGCTTCCAGTCCTCATGAGCAGGCTCTGAACCTCCTGAGTGCTTGTTGTCAGTCCAGAGAGAGAGCCATGATGGCTAAGAGGAAGGTCAATAGACTCGGAACTGGTGTGAAGGCTAGTCATGGACTGGTAACTTGGTGTGTCCTTACTGCCCGCTGAAGAGCTGCTCAGGTTTGCAGCCCACACAAGACCACCTGATGTGAAAGAGTGCACTGAGGCGGGACTGGAAGCCAAGGAGTGACTTAAGCTTACAACATCTGCATTTAAGTCCGAAGGTTTACTGAAGAGGGGGCTGCTGCTACCACTTTGCCCACCTGCACTGCCCATGCTGCCTGTGCCCGAGGATGGCGATTCCAGGCTGCCTTGCCGTGCCAATGTGGTACTAGGGCTGGGCATTGCCGATGTGGGTTTCACACCTTCAGTACTGGGTGCAGAGGCAGCTTTACCACTTGCCTTGGCACCAAACAACCTAAATGTAAAACAAATAGCTTTAGAGAAACTGATAGCCACATTAAACATTCATGGCGTAACATCCTAAGAGCCAAACTACACATTTTTAATAACTGCTACTAAAATCATGCCTACCTAGTTGATCAATCGCATCACAAAATTAAATTCACTTAACCATATCACAGTAATCAGGGTTTGTTTCATTAGCAACAGCTCTCATTCAGTCCTGTTCAGATGTGCTCTTTGCACATACAGACCCTCCCAGAGAGAGTTAAAATAAGCACATTTTTGTCTTATTTGTGCATAAAAAGATTACACTTTCACCCAAATTCAGGAATTATGTGTTCCCACAGCTAAGTCATTAGCTTTTAAACCCTTCACTTCTCAAATTAGCTAAAATGATTGCAAAAAACACTTGCAAAATCCTTCATAGTTTAATAAACATCTAGGTATTTGTGTAAAATTTCCTTCTCGTTCTTTTGCACAGATGATCATGCGGTCATCGGTCACGTAGTACCATTCAGACAGAATAAACTGCACCAGAGCTAAATGGGCTCAGTTTGTCTCCAAGGACAGTCATGACAGAGGTGTATTTCACATAATTGCTTCCAGCAATTCTATGGAAGAAAATTCTACAGTGATGATGAACCCCCCCCTGCCAAATCCTCTAAAACTGTTGAAATAAAAGATCATGTGATGACTTAATGTTTTACTGGAAACATTTTAAGCTGCAATTAAGGTGCAGCTCATAAATTAATAAGAAATAAATGCAAAACGTATCGTGATGTAAAGTAAGCATGGCTAATAACATAAGAATCCGTTCTACATATTACCAAGCCCACAAAAATCAGCTGCAGCTTCCCAGCAGCCCGGAGATGCTGTTTTGGTAACTAGGCACAAGAGGGCACTATTGGCTTTTTCTCCAACAGTGGAAATGCTCCGTCCCAATTTACACTTCATCCAGATTTATACTTCCAGAAACGTTACAATAGAGCATTTCCAATTGAAATTTAGCTTTGCTAATGTTTGTGATGAAAGATGTAACAAAGCTGCTAAGATAATGTAACGCTTGTAGCTGGAGCTGCCAACAACGTGAAAGCAAATACTTTATTTATCTATAGAGCTCTTCAGTTCTCCGACCAGGCTATGGCATTGCCTGTTCCAGTAACAGAATGTGCCTGAATGAGGCGTCCTTCTTCCCTCCGGGGGTTTATCAGAGTATTGAGAGGGAACTTCTCATGTGCCTGAATATTCAATAAGAACTTAGAATCATAGAATATCTCAAGCTGGAAGGGACCCATAAGGATCATGGAGTCCAACTTATTCTAGCCTTCAAACTGTTGTTATGGGAATGTACCTAAAATGCTCAAAACTCAAGGAACAGCCATTTCATGTCTGGGAAGGTCTTTAGGCCTTAGAGAAATAATTGCATTGTGTGAAAAAATATTACCCTTTTATCTTTTTGCACGTGGTTCTCCATTTGTGGCAAAATATGCCCTGAAAAGGCTTCTTGCCCAGTGCTTCAACACATTGAAAATCCCTGCTTTATATACTGCAACTTCAGGAATTCATAGAAAAGCACTAACCTTCGAAAGGTGGGTGAGGCGATATCTGGGTATTTGGATCCTGGCTGCCTAAGTCCCGGCGTGCCAGAGGCGCTCGCTGAAGTTGGGCTGGATTTGGGGGAACTGGACAGAGAGACGCTTTCGGAATCGGACACGGCCACCTTCTCTTTTTCCTTGTCCGTCTGGTTGATGGTGACGGGGCTGGACCGCCCGGACCCAATCTTGCTTGGCTCTCGCAGTTTGGTGGCAGCGGCACCAGCAGACTTGCTGCTGACATTGGAGTCGATGCTGCTGGTGCTGGAGCGGTGGCCACCCCTGCCAGGGATCCCGCTGCCACTGGATTTTGACGGGCGAGGCAAACTTCGATATTGCAGAGTCGTCTTCGAGTTCATGTGCAGGACGCCATCATCCTGGTTCTGGGAACCGTCTAAGCTCGTTTTCCGCCCTGCGTTGGACTTCCCCCCGATGGCTGAAGATTTTGGCATTTTTCCTAGAGTCGCTGACCCGCTTGTGATAGTTGCTCCGCTTGTGGTGATTATGGTAGAAGATCCCATCCCAGACTTCTTGAATCCAAAGGACCCCGTAGCAGTTGATCTCCCAATGCCAGAGGGAGGCTTTTTTCCTTCATCACCGCTGCTTTTTCCTGCATCCGATGGAGAGCGCTGAATGGAGGCTCCTTTCAGGGGAGTTTTCACTTTTTCTGAAGCTTTTGCATCATCTGTTTTTCCTAAATAAAAGTGTATTTGAAAAGGTCACTTGTGTTTAAGCTGTAATGTCTCAATATCTAATTTTAACTCTACATAGTTACAATTTCAAAATGAAAAAATACACAAATAGAAAAATTTCCCTGAGAAAACAGACCAATTTGGTCTTTGTTCCCCCATCAGCAGTCAGTAGCAAGTACGATACATTACAGGTAAGCATTAAGTATGAAAAGCTTGAAATTCTCCTGAGAACTTCCAGTTTCATATATAGCTGGAGAGCATAGATGTGGAAAATTATCCTGAATGAACTGTAAGGAATTTTATTTGGCTTTTTTTTCTGTTAATAGTATTCCTATATGTAAGAAATAATATTTGAAAATAAATCATGAAATGTAATTAACATTTCCAGAAGTATGACATTAATTATGCATGTAAAAATTAGTGGCACTTATTGAGTTCTTTGGTTTTCACTAATTACATTTTTTAGCTTATAACTAAAATTGTTCTGATTTTAGTTACACAAAATTATCAGGGAGGGATTATGTTGTCATGGTATGAAACTTCTTGGCCTATGATATCAGTTACATGAGTTAATAGTCTTTGTCATATCCTTGATATCTTTTCAAGATTTTTAATTTTCCTGAGAGGCTGTCTTCAGTACTGCACAGACACATACCTATATACCAGGTATTTCTACATAATGTTATTGTAACATTCAGAAAGGTTGAAATAAGGTATTTTCTTCTATCTTAAAAGAAAACACCCTCTTCTTATTTTTACAAACAACTTTACAGACAAAAGATGCCATTTCTCTTCTATTCTAATTCGTCTTCAAGCGTCTATTGTATGCTCCTAATAAGGAACACATACTCAGCATAACAACGTTTTTAATTCACTCTTCAAGTGACTATGGAAGTTTTGGAGGCGGGTGGCCTACTTTGTCTTAAGGAACTAAACTGTAATAAAGCGGAACACCTGCAAGTCAAAACTAAATCCACTCATGTTTTTACGCAGTGCACATTTTATGCTACACAAACACATGCACACGCCAAGATACGGCTCAGACTCCCACACTGGGAACACACAGATTACTACTATATGCTTCAAAACTTAAGGCCTCTGTTCTGTGTTGCACAGTGGTTGCCTGCTCGTCTTCAGCAAAACAGCAGATCTGGAAAACTTAGCTTGGCATGCGGTAACCTTTATAGTATCTCCTTTTTTAATCACTATTACAGAGGTGTCATTTCTGCATCCATACGACCACTGACTGCAGCAATGTTCCTCAGGGATCTTAGAGTTTACCAGTTCCAAATTGCAAAGAAACAAAAGGCGCTCACAAAGGATTTGAATTTATTCTGAAAAGTTCTTTGTTAGTTACCTTTACAACTGGGGTTTAATGCATGCTTATGCAGTATTTTGTCAGGACAGGACAAAGGTCTAGAAAATGTCCTATAAAGGGTTGATATTTCCCTAGTAAAATGATGGATTAGATGGTCTTAATAATGATGGCTTCTGCCAACTTTGGATTTTTTGCTTCAAAACTAAATGGTAAAAAGTGGCTACTACTTCTGAGAGGCCTTTCAGAAGAAGGTAAGAACTCATCTAACCCTGAAGAAAGTGTGTAAAAAGATATTTTATTTAATTTCTTAACAATGGACTATAGAATGCCTGCAGTATCTGAAATGTGACAACTCCGCTTTAGTTCAGAAACACTCGTTTTGCGTCCCCTGACTTGAATGCCAAACCTTTTTATCTCAGCTTCTAATCTTTTGCAATTTTTATGCGTATGTTCCATTATCAAAGGTACAGGCTTTCTAGAGAACAAAGATAAGGCAGACACTAGTCCAAAAATACATTTAAGAATTCCCTGATAGAAGCTGATGTCCTCAAATGATAGGAAAACAAAAGGTAATCACAGTTTATGTTATGGATACATTCATGTATGATTAATAAATTATTAGTATGGAGTGTAGCAAACTAACAGTTATAGAGATGAACAAGTTAGTATATTATTACAACCTTGGCTTGCAGTCATTTATGAGAAGAACTACCAATATGCTTACAGCTCCTCATGTCTGTCACACACCGATAATATCCATTAATTACTTTTAGCCCACTAAAGATTCCTTACCGCTTATAAATGAAGTCTAAGTATAAAGCTTTAATTTTCAGTGCTGTAATCTGAACTACAGAAGTTTCCTACCCGGGGTCTTGAGCGCACTTGTTCCTGCTTTGTGCCTGGACTGAGTTGTTCCTACTTGTGCGGTCATGCCTCTTCTCCAGGATCCGGTCTGTGAAACAGAGAGTGATGCTTTCTGCCCCCCCTTCTCTGACTCTTCAGACAGCCCCGAAGGAAGGCCTTTCCACTTGCCACTGCTGTCTACGCTGCTGTCAAAATCTTCCTCTGGTTTCTTCAGTTCTTCAGTGCTGCCCCAAGTTTCGCTGTCTGTAACTGAGCGCTTCTCCGAATCTGTCTTCAGCTACAAGAGATTTGCATGAGAAATAGTCAGTCTCAGCATCTTCAGTATTTGCTGATTTTTTAAATCACAGGAGGGGAGGAGAATAAGCGTATTGATTTGTTTGTAGCAAGGGCCATGGAAACTTCCTGTCTAAAACATGAGTATCCTGGTCCCAAAAGTTTAAAAACATTGCCATTTTGGGAAGACATTTTTCTTTTTTATTTTCAAAATATTTCAATTCTTTCCTTCATAGACAAACCATAATGAAGTGAAACATAATTTACTCTAATCATCAGTGGTGATACCCTCACCACTCCTCAACTCCCTCTGAATTTCACTGTGCTGAGAGCCTTTGCTAAAAGCTTGAATGGGGGAATTCCTAAATATACCACTAAAATCACCTCAGACTGGTTTCATGCCTTTTCCTACCCAAATCTTCCACTGACCAAATTACGAATACTGCTCCAGCAGCGCCACTACTGAGCAAGGATAACATCTTCAGCAAAATTATCAGTGCTACAGCTGATGGCTTCTCTACTCGTTTGTCTCCACTGAAACGAATTGTTTCCAACAAAAAACTCACTCTAGCTCTATCAGCTAGCAGAGCAGCTAGAAGAGAGACTTACTCAAGCACTACCCACCAGCGGGGTGAAGGTAACCAGCTGGGGTCATGCTTGCTCCAAAACTCAGACCCGTGTGGAAGATGCCCCAGTGAGGACCTAACACCCCTGCAGCATCTGCTTTCCCTGGTGTGTGCTGATAAGGGTGTGCTGCAAGGAGCAGCCCAACAAGACAGACAACGTAGAAGCTGTGAAAGCTGCTTAAGTAGAAAGGTTGGAGACGGACCCTACCCTCTGTGTTTGACAAAACTCGCGTTCTTTGTGCTGACAGGCTGTTCGTTGTAACCCTTCCTCCCGTGTTTTCCTGCAGCCTCCTGACCTCAGCCTCAAGCCTTATTTGCACATCATCATCTCACCAGTCCTGCTTACCTCTGCCCCTCTTTGACAGCAAAAAGCGGTGCTGCTCTCAGGTATCACTCTTCATTACTTTTGTCTGATGTAAGCACAGCCCTATCCTCATACAGCCAACCTAAGTGGGACTGCAAACTGGATCGCTTTCAGGGGAGGGCTATTTATTATTCTGTGTTGCCACAACTCCTTCTCCACAGAGACCCCTCTGTGGCTGTTTCCTAGGCACTGCTGTCATAAGTAGGATTAATACTGATTAGATGACCGACAGAATAATCGGTTGCTGTTTACATGTTTGTCATTTGAGGCATACAAAATGCAAAAGCTCTCTGCACTTCCATAATTTCATATGTGCTTTGGAGACACGAGCAGAGATTTTGGGAAAGGATTGATGGGAAAAGAGCCCAAGCAAACATCTACACAAATACCGCAGGGTCCTTCAGAAGAGAGTTTTCACTAGTGTTATTGTTACAACACGTGTAATGCTCCCAGAACTTTTCTCATAAATGAACGGTTATAAACACATAGCTCTACATTTTTAAAGCAAGCTGCATTATTTCCAAGAAATGACAAGTATAATACTTTCTAAAATCCTCTCTTCACCATTATGGGATCTGAAAAGCGATGATAATCCTCTTTTAATAAGAAAACAACAACAAAATATGCAATTTCTGCCACAGGCTATAGCCAGCTTGCACTGCTCTGATCACTTAAAAAGACTGCAAAAGGGATCTCTGTGTTGCATGAGTATGTCTTACACCTGGAGAACAGCTGGCAAAATACTTATATATTCTGCTCATCTCAGCTTCTGACTGAGATTGCAGGCTAGCATGGAGTACAGTGTGTTCTGATTAATCTGCCTGGTAAAGGCAGACCTGATAAATGTCTGTTCCTAGTCTTCATAACATAAAGCAGCTCTGGCAGGAAAGCAACATTTGAACATGTGCTGCATCTCTGTCTATCACTGAACAAATTGCAAATACCATCTGGTTGAGCTGCTAGAACATGAGATCACTCGAATGAAAAACCCACAAAGAGTTAAATAGTCAGCCTGAGATTTCCCAGTCATGATGATGATGATGATGATGATGCAGTGGATGTTTTTAGTCAGGACTAGCTGGCCATCACTGTTGATGTGAAAGGGAAGAGCCTGATCTCCAGTTAGCAACCACGGGAGACCCTGATGGGGTGGGAAAGGCAATGGTAAGGGCTAAAGAATGCTGGCATCTGTGCAAGTATCTTTGCATGAGTACGACATTGGCCTGAAATCTGTCCTGCTGCAGATTAAAGTAATCTTCATTCCCAAAGTAACTTTATTTCCCTGTTTTTCTCCTGTTGACAAAGTCTGCCACAATCTGCCATCTACAAAACAGATCTCTGAATTGCAGGCACTGGCTGCCTGCAGAAGTCTAAGTGGAATTGGCAGTGTCAGTCTTGTGTCCTGAATACTTGACATCAAATCACTGGAGGCAACAACTCTTCCCCTATGCTGAGTGTTCAGTCTTGAAGTTCCCCGCCTGTAAACAGATGACATGGCAGAGAATACTTTTCTATTGGGACTAACTTTTCTGTTTTTCTTTCTTTTTTGGGGGGAACTGAGTCCTGCAAGCATTCTGTATTGTCTTTTTCATCACTTGCAATTTTGAGGGGAGCTGGGAAGAAATACTGGGATCCAGAATACAAGGGCTTTCGAGAGAGAGAGAGATATACACACATATATATGTATTACGTATATAGCTTGTGGCTGTACGCTGCTCAGAACTCTATTTTGACACTATGCATTGTCAGCTTGTGGGCCCATGGGACACTTTCATTCCTGGACCTAACTGGGGAGAAGAGAAGCTCTGCCGCCTGTGGGGTCCTTCCTTCAGCTTCTTTCCTTCCAGTGGCGAGAACAGGGAAAGGACAGTACCACCTATGTATTTCTTCCCTGATATGTGTCAGCTCATGAAAAATGAAAACTACCTTATTTTACATTGTGCTATCTGTTGAAAGAAATACTCCAAACAAGATGAAGTGAGTAGAAATCCACCCATCATGGATGCTGTCATATGGTGTTTTCTTGTGTTAGGGTGCAGCGGAGGCTGGGGGCTTCCTGGGGCTGGGACCAGTGGGGGCTCCCCCAGGGAGAGCAGAGCAGGGTCTCGCCAGCCAGCACCTTCAGCAGTAGGATGTGCCCTTGGAGCAGGGCACCTGAGGCCTCAACCCACGGGTCAGGATTGGGTCAGTGGTGTCCATGGGCTTCTTGCACACAAGTGTGATAGAGGAGTTTGTAAAATATGAATATTTCATTTGTTTCAAAGGCATTGATACTAAACTTTTTTCTTTGTTATCCTGCACGCTTGTGGGATGTTGCAAGAAACGGCAATGAAAAGCTACTCACCTGGGCATGAGTGTTCTTCATTGAAGAGGCTGTTATATTGGAATAAGAGCTGACAGATGAGGTGGTATTCAAATCATCCGTGCTGAGGTTGTCAAGAGTATCACTGAGGCCACTACTGACTGAGCTGCTGTCATCCCAGCTGCAGAGAAAGGAGCACATCTACTTTACAGACTGCGTGTCAATAGGCAGAAAGCATCTCAAAATCAATAGATGCGATTACTTATTCTTCAAGAGGTTTACCAGAAAATTTTCAGTAATATTTCCTAATGTACAATGACTATTAGTTTTCAGACTTTTTAATTAATTACTCACTCACTGTCAAGTGGTTGCTTGTTCAATTAATGAAAGACCCAGGTGCCTTTTAAAAAATTAACATCAGGTCTAAGCAAGCGCTAGTGTAAGTCATTAAAACAGGCTGTTTCATGCTTCACTGCCATCACATTCAGTACACTGGCAGGGAAATCCATTAAACCTACCTGGTATTGCTAGCCAAAGCATTATTAATAGCTTGGAGAACACCTGATGGATTTCCAGGCTACAGAAAAATAAAAGGAGTATCTCTTCTGCAGCCTAATCGACATCCAGCAGAAAGCCAGTATTTCCACAAGTTTTATTTTCTTGTCTTCAGCCTTTGTCTAGTGGGTGCAATGTCATCAAAATAGGATTCCCTGACAATACAGTCACCCGAGTTGACAGAGAACACATTATATGTCTCAAGAAACACAGGCTGTCAACTCTTCTGCTTTGGGAGATTGAGGCAGAGGATGCAAATGAGAAAAAGGCTACTCTTATAGAAAAGTCATTTACCTACTCTGACAAAAGCCTTGCTTTTGCACGGAAGGGAGGTTGATCTATGTTTCTCAGACCTTTCTCTACACAATTGCTTCTCCATGGTGTTACATTATGACTTTTAGCTTATTGCCATATACAACAGTATTCTCCCAGTTTTGCTGCATCTCCACCTGTTAATCTTGTTCTGGATTATTCCCAGGCCACAGAGTTTGAAAAGTATTCACCTTATCCCACTTGCAGTGGGATTCATCTCCTATAGTTTTAGCTATACAAAAGTTAGGTATCTCATTTAAGCTATCTATCTGGGTGCCCTCTCTAACCGGTCCAAGAAGCAGGCTCCTTTAGGAGGTAATTCATCCTGGCTTAAAATGTCTCAGGTTTGTGGGATGAACTGTCCACTGAAGGTGCCTCTTTATATCTTTCCCTCTCCTACAGAGGAGAGGGTTGATAATGCCTGTTCTAGACACATAACTTCTGGAGAGACAAAGCTAGGTGACATGTTTATGCATGCTGGTAAAGTTCAAAACACAAAAGAGAGTACATGATATCCTTGTTTTGCTGTAGCCTACGTCATGAGCCACCTTTTACAAAAAATCTAAAATTCAATCCCACAATCGAGTTGAAGCTCAGTATTATTGCTACTAGTCATTCAGACCAAACAAGGAAAATATCTCTGAATCCTTATTTTACACGTGGTGTCTTGGGAGATTAAATTCACTTGTCCACTTCTTCATGGAAGGCTTTAGGAAGTCATAACAGCAGTGACAGTGAACTGCATGGTACAAAATGTGTGCTGATGCACCAGAAAGTTCAGTGCACTGGTCTTGTATCATAGCAACTGCAGCAAGCGTTACCTTTGTTTTGCAAAAGGTAGAAAAACACATTAGTAAGCCGGCTCAGTGACAAGATAAACATATTTCAGAGGGCAAGAGTTTATTACAGTGCTGCATTTTCCACCATTGCGTACAATGACTACAAATAAATACGTCTTCTGCAACATTTCCAGGTACTATACACACCAGTGATTTAATAATAAAATTTAATATCTAAGAAATTATAATATCATACCTTATAGGCTGCCCACATTCACCTAAAAACCATCTCTGAAGCACTAGTTATTTATACTTTCTGTATTTTTCACTGTCTAATGTGATATGGAATTTCACTGATGCTAAAAGCCATTATTCAAATGCTTTTTGCATTTGAATATGGGAAATATATGGGAATATACTTTGTATAACAGTGTTAAGACGGAGAACCTTAAAGATGGATAGAAACATAAATAATATTAAATGCGGTTAGGTTTTAGAAAAGATAATATGCCCTTATTAAAAGATACTTTAAAAAAGGAAAAAAAAAATCATAAGGCAGATCCAAAATGGGATCTATCGGGTACTTTCACAAGCAACATGAACTTTTAATGTATGACATTCATGTCAGTTAATACTTGACCATCAGTTTTCTGAGTCTACCCGAAGACCCTGGGGACCAAGATCAATGTTTAATTCTGTTTCTCCATGTTTGTTTGCTATTTTATTCTATTTTAATTTTTGGTACTTCATTTCGTGCTCACTTTTCTCTGTACGAAGATTCACATTTTCTAAATACTGAAATAGTTCAGCTGATTCACAAAATACAAACATGTTCTCTATAGCTGAAGTTTTCAGGCAAAAAATAACTATGATCATGTTTCCTTTCTATTATGGCTTCTCTGTGGGGTTTCACACTCATCACACCTCACTCACCAGTGGATTATTAGTGGGTTCTGGGAACGCTCACGGCCATCTTGTAAGATATGCAGAAGATTATTTTGACACCTCCACTACTGACCTTTCAGAGTCATCACTACATCTGCCTGGATTTTTTTTCTCTTATGATAGGTGCTCAGAATGTTTTCTAAATTTGGGGGCTTTCATACCACCAAATTTCTGCTAATACTCAGTATGCCTGTAAAAACCAGGAATATCCAAAACCTCTTTCTTTCCTGTATGGCATTTTTCTAGGGACTATTAGAGAAACCAATTCCTACTTGAAACAATGTTTTG
This sequence comes from Pygoscelis adeliae, assembly GCF_000699105.1. Lineage (NCBI taxonomy): Eukaryota > Metazoa > Chordata > Aves > Sphenisciformes > Spheniscidae > Pygoscelis > Pygoscelis adeliae. The sequence continues at coordinate 3,200,220 of NW_008825108.1, forward strand.
TACCAACCTTTTGAAAATACATAGTAAAAATGGAAAACTCCAACAAAACAGACTGTATCAGCCACCCTTTAAGTGCCTTGTCCAGAGTTGGTTTAACTTGTTCATGCAGCTAAATCTTTTCTATTTCAGTACTTACTGTTTCCACCTTTTCAGCCCTCTTTCCCCATGTCTAGATAGTATAGTTACTATCAGATGAGTTAATATAATTTTTGGATAATGAAGATGCCTTATTTATAATTTGGAAAAAACATCTTGATGATTCATATTCATTTCTCCTTTAAACTAGCAAATGTGTGACAAACAAATCTGGCAAGATCAGATGTGCATCACCTCGAGACTGAAAACGCATTCTTGGGAGTCTGCAGCAAATTCTCACTGTAATTTTTGTTCTTGTTCCTCCTACCTCCCATCAAAACAATATTAATTGTCAAACTGTACCTAAGGGACTTAATATAGGCTTTTAATATACTGGCTAAGATTCAACTTTCATTTTCATTTTATCTTTCATTTACTTTTCTCTTTTTTATGCATCCTACAGAGTTTATGACAGGTCAGGTTAGCATTGCTGCTTATTAATGCCTGACACCACTTCCCTTTTTAAAACCACATTTTTGCTACTTATAACATTGGCAAAATCTGCTTTTTTTTCATGCTGGGTGTCAGCTTCAGGTCAATTTCTTTAAAAGAAAGTGTCAGCAAATGCAATTCAGCTATCTGGGAGACTGATGCTAAGAGAAAAATGCCCTGTTTTGACAAGTTCTGGCAACCTTTTCTTTGAGAAACCCCTGGATCCCAAGAGGAACTGGAGAAGAACCTTGAAATTCAGCAAGCAATAATCTCCAAATTAAGGATGTGCATTTTGCTGTTTCTAAGAGAAATCGTCTCCAATCTGGATAATTTATAAATCTCTTCAAAATCACTGTTTGCATATGCCTGACAGAGATTTTTTTCAGCTAACTGGCCAAAGGTTCCTCCCTACCCAGCAGCTCAGCTCAGCCTGCAGTGTGTTGCCTGGTTCTGAGTTCAAATCAGCAAATGGAGAGCAAGCAAACAGCCCAGCAGTCACTACTCTCATTGTAAATGTATGTAACAACACAGTTTTTGATAACATACTATTTTTTCTCTAGAAACGCTTCATTAATTTAGTGCTTATAAGAGGTCTGCTCTAGGGATGAATCTGAATTTTGCATAAAAGCAACCTGCCTTCTGTCATTTTTCAAAGAAGTTGAAAGACTTCTGTAACAAAAGGGACTATATGAAGCATGATTGAAGCCCCTGGTGTACCTGCAACCTGAAAGATATTAGGTGACTGCTTTAACCAACTTATTTAACAAGCTGGACACCAATAAAGAGCTTCTGATTTTCTTTAGAGCTTAGCATCTGACTTGTAAAGATGTAATGCATGCAAATGTGTGCTTTGAACCTACAGTTTGCTGCAGGGGTATCTTAAAATTTAGGCTACCAGCAAATCAAACTTCACGTCAAAAACCAGCAGCTATTTTTGGCCTTACTATTGCTGTACCTCAGCTTTCCATCTGTAAAATGGACACAATACATGCACAAATGAGTTTGAAAACAGTCAATCACAGTTATCAGAATAACTGATAGTTATCTATCAGAATAACTGATAGTCAATCACAATCACAGTTATCAGAATAACTGTGGATACGCAGACATTACACTAAAAAGCACCTTAAAAGAGCCTCCAGAAAAATGTTCAAATGGCATATGACAAAATAAGGGGCTGCACATGATAAATAACAAGGAATACACAAAATGCCAAATAACTGCTTTAAAACTGAACACCCTCAATCTACACATTATATAAAATAAGGATTATAGAGATTGGGTTGACCAAACCATGATTGCCTGAAAATGTATATGCACAAGAAATCTGAATTAAGGTTACACAGGCAACCCTTTTGTTACTTCTCAGTGCTTTTACAAGCTCATTAAGTTCTTTTCACACAGCATGAGTAACATTCAGCTTTATCAACTTTATAATTCTGATAATTATTCCATCGTTTCAGTCATACACAGGGCTGAATCAGAGCAGGGAATCTGTACTGCAGTAGGAATGCCCCTTCACCTTGGGAGCTAGAGAAGTGTGCCCAACCACAGGGCACCATAGGCACCAAGGGGTGGCTTCCCTCCCAACCCCTGGTTAGATTTATGGCCACTGTGTTACAACCTTCATCCAGAAACATACCTCATGCTTTTTGAGTTTGCCCAGGCTCTTCACAGTAACATGAAAAATATTCTTTCTGCTTAGATCTATGTTTTTCTTTGATGCACTAGGTGTGCCTATGAGATTATTTGCACTAGCTAAAACTCATCCTCTAATTCTAGCCTGCATCTTTCAAATCTGAACAGTTCTTGCCCATTTTGAAGCAAGAAATCACACTTCTGCTGGAGAAGACTTCCACATTGTCTCTAATTGCTGAAGACGGCTAAGAATATTGTACACATTCCAGTGCTCCACAAATTGCTCCAAATGCTTCAAGCAAAGTTCCAACTCCTTGATCATATCAAATACTCCATGAAGTTGAGGAATCCACAACTTGCTATCTACACAATTGGTTAGTCTCCACTATCACTTTGTCTCGCTTTCATTAGTGTGCGTTAGTACTGAAAAGATCTCTCCGTAATAATCCTCTCATTGACCTTTCTACAGCATAGCTGTTCTAGAAATAGCAAGGTGTCTGAAGTCAAAATACCCGGTGCTTAACATCAGCGTGTAGATCTGAACAAAGATTATAAACTTATTCCCATAAGTATTCCCTCAAATGGAAAGATAAATTGCACTCAGCTGTGCTCATGACACTTTTGTGTTTGCTTTCCACAAGTATTTGGTTTTCTTCACTTGAAAATAATCCAATTCTGAGTTCACACGCTGAAGTATATGAACCAAATGAGGAATATTTTATATGGGATAAGACATTATTTCACACAGCAGGCAGGCAAGCCAACAGAGCTCTAGGGCAAAGATGCAATGAAACAAGCCAGATAATACTTGATTGTACCCTACATAATGAAGACCTGCAGAAATATGCAACAAATTTTTCTACGTGTTTTGCGTGATGGCTGAAAATACAAAATGCACTGCATTGGGAGGCCAACAAATCCTGAAGGTACATGACAAGAGAAAGCGGTACTAACAATCTGTGTTAGCTCCGTGGATACCTAAAATATTCTCCTTTCACAGTACCTGTTTCAGAAAATCAAAGCAGTCTCTAATTGCAGACAAGACACGGCGGAGCGCCCAACCACAATGATTGTTCCTTCCACCCTTCCTGTTTCTATTTTCAGCATTCTCCTACAAGCCCTTAAACTTGCCAGCTCAGTGAAGTCCACCATACTGATAAGCTGGGTCAATGCCTGGAATTTGTTTCAGCATTGGCGTACTTCATTAATTTTTGAGAGCACCTCCAGCCAAAGTGGCCTAAGTATGCAAATGAAAAAGCTTTTCACAAGCAGATCATCAGACATATGAAGGCAGCAAGACTCTAATCAATGTGCTATCGAGGCTGGAAAAGTATGGTTCCTTCAACGCATCCAGCCCTTGGCATAGTTTGACGAGTTGCTGGCATTTTTTTCTTTGGTTCATTACCCATTTTTGCAAGCAGAAGCAGGAACTACAGCTTGAAGAATACAGCTCTAGAAAATAAAACCAAAACCTTTCCTCTTAAAACATTCATTTAATCAGAGTAACTGTTGTATGTAGGGAGGTTTGTAACTCTGAATGAAAAATAGCACTTTATTTGTCACATGCTTTGGACTGCACATGAAGGGCTTTAGGCCACCGTAGTAGACCTACAATCCTTGCGTGTCTTGCTTAGGAATGAGAAATCCTTAGTCACATTCTTGCTAATGCCAGGGGAACTCACATATCCCCAGGGACTTGCGTATGGATTTGGGATTCAGGGAATCTGAACAAACACATTTAGCAAAACAACCTTTACTCGCTTTTTATAGCAGCTCTGAGCTTTCAAAACATTAAAACACTTTTAAACACTTCTAAATCGTTCATTACCATAGTGGGTACATATAGGGCAGTGCCCACATGTATTTCTGCTGCTGAGGGGAATGGTCTTAGAGGACAAATAAGATACCTGAAATCATAACAAAAGAGTAACATTCGGGGCTGAACAGAAACTTAACTCCTGATTGTGTGTTTGAGCAGCCGGCAGCTCTCACGAGGGCGGCTGACGAGGAGTGGATGGAGCCAGGAGCAACGGCTGCCACCCCCCACTCCCACTCAAGGCAGCCCCAGGGAGTGCTGGCCACCAGGAGCGCTGCCAACAGGACGGGCAAACAGGGCGTGGCGCGGCAGTTTGCATGGAAGGGTGCGCAAGGAGGGCACCTCTTCGAAGGAGAGGCACTCCATGGGCCGAGTGGGGGACTCGGCATGCACATAACCCAGCAACTGGGCACAGGTCAAGGGCACTCATCCTACCCGACCCTCAAGGCAGAATGGTGGGCACTCGTCTGAGGGTAAAGGCCGCGGCTGCAGCTGGGGGGTCTGCACCACCTACCCCAGCAGTGGCCGATGCCTCCACGCAGACGGAGCTGCTGAAGGGAGAGGCTGGA
>NW_008825108.1:3205546-3213945 GCF_000699105.1 Pygoscelis adeliae
GACACGGACCTGTTGGAGCGGGTCCAGAAGAGGGCCATGAAAATGATCAGGGGGATGGAACACCTCTCCTATGGAGAAAGGCTGAGAGAGTTGGGGTTGTTCAGCCTAGAGAAGAGAAGGCTTTGGGGAGACCTTATTGCAGCCTACCAGTACTTAAAGGGGGCTTATAAAAAAGATGGCGGCAAACTTTTTAGCAGGGCCTGTTGCGACAGGAATGGCTTTAAACTAAAGGGGGTTAGATATAGACTAGATATAAGGAAGAAATTCTTTACATTAAGGGTGGTGAAACACTGGCACAGGTTGCCCAGAGAGGTGGTGGATGACCCATGCCTGGAAACATTCAAGGTCAGGTTGGACTGGGCTCTGAGCAACCTGATCTAGTTGAAGATGTCCCTGCCCATGGCAGGGGGGTTGGACTAGATGACCTTTAAAGGTCCCTTCCAACCCAAACTATTCTATGATTCTATGATAAATCCATACTAAGGGCAGATCAAAGATGAGCAGTGAGGTGTTATCCCTTCCTCTGGCTGCACACAGCTGGCTGTTTTATGTTAATGAGTCCTCAGATGATGCAGGTCTCCATGTCCCTCTCTTAGAGCCTCTGGATGTCTCTACACAATTGTTCACAGAAACAGTAGGGGTATGAGAAACACAAGCAATTGCTTTGATTAGTATAGCTTACTTCCATGTTTGCCAAATAGGATGCTAGTACACTAGTCTACTGCAGTGTCTAGGACTGGGACACCCTCAGTTATACTGAATAGTTATTTAAATTAGCCAATAGTGCCCTAAAAAAGCAAAATCCCTGAATTTAGCCACCTGTGAAGTAAGCGGCTACCCAGAGTGTAAGACAATTCACGTCAGTGATGTGCAAGGCATCTACATTAAATGTGAGTTAGGAAATCAAAGGTTGGAATTTAATCCCCTAGGCAGTCAGCAGACAAAGGCAGGTACATCCAAGGGTTAAGCAGGAAAGACTGGAGAGATATGAGCGAGGTGAAGGACTTAAACTAGATGCCCACAGTAGAAAGCTTGAACTTAGTACACCTTTCCTTACTCTACTCATACAAGTTAAGCCCTGCAAAAGGAAGATAGAACTCGTTGACCATCAGTCTGTGCTTAAGCTAGTCCCACACACATACAATCCATAAAACAGGGAATGCAATGCGCAAATCAGCCTCCACAACACACTCCATGGAGGTGGACGTTGCTTCTCTACAGCACACCGGCAAAGTGAATATTAACATGCAGTCCAGGCTGCTGCCATGGACCATCCTCTCTGACACCCATATTTCAGGACACATTTCAGGAGAGTAAGGCAGGATTCAGCCTAAAATAAAGACTTCATAGCTACTCCCCTAATTGACTTTTCAGAACAGAAATGATATCTTAGCTCATTAAGAAGAAAAGATAAGAAAATAATTGGACTGTTTTAATCAAAGCAACTCCTCACTAGCGTGCCAATATATCAGCTGGGAAACTTTCTCCTTCAAAGTTCAATTCATTGTGAATTAATCTGTTTTAAATCTTTCACTGTCAGCTCAGCTGCTCATTATTCATAAAACAGCTACACTGACCCTTCACAGACAGATTCAAGATGGCACAGAGTTCATAAAATCAATACTTTGTTTCAATCCACAGACTGAGAGCCAAAGCCCAGGCCCTGAATCAAACCAGAAACTTGCAGAGGCTATAAATTTCATTACAGCTGTTCTATCCTCATAGCTAAATGAAAACATTGCCAGTTAGACTCATACTTCACCACTTTTTCCTCAGCAGGTGTAATGCATTACCTGTCATACCCAAACAAGGCAACCACTGAAGCGTTAATCCTGAATTACTTTGAGGTCACGGATAGAAAATCGTGCCATGTACACTTCAAAATGGATGCATTCAGCATATTCTAAGGAAACTTGTTTACAATTAAAAAGAATAGCAATGCATTTATGCATCTGCTTTCATGCAGTATCACTTTGGGAGGATTTTTTATTTCATGTTTGCTTTTTTTTTTTATAAGAAGATCCAGTTAGAAAATTATATCCTACTACAGAAATTACTTCTAGCCCAAGAGCACAATTAGAGCAAAATGCATTTTTGCAAGGTCAATGTATTTTTATATTTCTTCTTCCAAGCATTTAATAAGTGCTTTAAGAAATAATTTGGTTTTAGAGCCTGCAGAAAAAAAAATGAATTGATAGAAGATTTACATTTCTTGTAATAATTATACATACCTTGCAAAACCTGCATACCCACACCTCAGGATCTGAATAAGTCTTTGCCAGAACCCCTTCTGGTTTCCACTTATTTCTGAACACAACGCTTAATCTGACATGATAGGGACAGCAGAAAGTCATTAACTAGCTCTAAATTCATAACAGAATGTATCAACAACGAGAAGAAGGAACTTTGCAAAATGGAATATAGGCAAGTGTTACTTGAATAAAATAATAAATACCCAACTAGAAAAGACATTTTGTTCCTGGAATGCACAGTTCTTTTTTTTGCATGAGGCAGATAAACAGCATCCATTTTTAATTACATTTCAAACAGTCTATGGAAAATAGTAATATATGTGGTGAAGCAAGATGTAAGGAAGTAATTCCATCAAGAACTGTTGACAATATCATAACAAACCAAGGGAGAAAAGCTTTTGATGGAGTTATCTTCCTGCTGCTGTTTGTTATGTTTTTAATACACTGTTTGGATCCAAGAGATGTTTAAATTTTTCAAATGCAGATTCAGACAAGTTAATTAACATCAGTTGAGTGGACATAAATAAACAAATTACAGTGCCTATACAGTTCTTCAGAAGATACGAAAGCAATATAAAACTTTATTCCTTGTTACCTCGTCACTTTAAGAAGTGAAAATGTCATTCTTCACTTGTATATGGTCAATTTGCATCCCCAAAAGTGAAGAGAGAAATGAGATCCCACAAGCATAAAGAAACATCTCATGGGATTCACATTTGTATTTAAAGGAAAACCGTATCGAAAGCAGCACCTTAAATACCCTGAGATAAGCAGAATTTGCCATTCACGTTTGCAAACGGCCAGTCACAGCTTCAGCTGGGAGGGAAGTACTGAAAAATCAAAGCTCTTTACTCAACCTTGTCTTTACAGCTTATGAAGAAACCAAACAGATCTTCCTGATAATTCTTCAGAGAGAACTCTTCCCAGTAATTATTTGCCTGATGTCAAAGTCCGACTTACTGGTAACCTCCTCTGCTGTGTGTAGTCTCTCACTTTTAAGAATATTTGTTGATAGAACTATCTATCCTATTTTTGCTTACGTGCAGAAACAGGGATTTATTTTTCCTGCTTGCAACTGATTAAACTCAATCTGAAAAAAAAAGCTCATACATAACTATGTTAGAGGAACGATGAGAAGTAAATCTCTGTTCATTCTGGTCACGATACTCATCCTATAACTCTCCATGAAATAGCAACACTTAAGAACAGCTTTGCTGTTGGGGTAAAGCAAGGGTTGGAGTTGGTTTTGGCTTGTGAGAGACATTTGTAACCCCACGCTGTCCTTTGCTGCTGAAAAGATGTTGCAGGCAGAGACTAAACCGGAATTGTTATATCTCATTTGTAATTTCATGCACTTTTTTTTTTTTTTAAATCATCCTTTACAACTGTAAGCTGAAAGTAACAACTTATTGTAGGACACCTCCAATCCTTGTCACCTCATTGCAGCACTCCCTGATAATCTTCTTACCAGCTGGCATAACATGGTCCCAGAGCTTGCAGCCCTGCACTGCCATCCGAGGAGTGGGGAGAGCACCCCGGGAGCAGGAAGCCACCCACCATGCATGAGCACAGTCAGAAACGCAGCCCTTCCGAAAGCGTGGGATGAATTTTATCTGGGAAGCAACTGCAAGCAACGAGCTTCCTCCTGCACACCCTCGTTCAGTGTAGTTTTTCCCTGCAGGTCTCAAGACAAGGTGCTGGTTTGTAGAGTTTAGCAACAAGTTGTGACTGTGGGAAAAGCTGCTAGTTCAATGCCTAAAGGGCTTCTTAATAAAAATCTTCACCCTTGAAACAATTTGAGAGCTTGATCCACACAAATATTTTCAGATAACAGGGTAAACCTATTATCCGAAGCCTAATAGGCTTACTTGGTTGCAGTCAGCATCACAACAACAACCTGCCTGACAAAGGGCAAGTTAAGCAGAACACAAAGCTGTTTCTTCTCATTTTGTTTGCCAGGACTGTCCTCACACTTGTTGCTCATTTCCCAGATTTTGCTGAGTAAAGACCCAGATTACTGCTTTAGCAGAATACAGAAAGGGACTTTCTCCTGCTTCCGCATGATCTGATTTTTACCATCATTTAGTAAGGAATGAAGGCTTCAATGCTCATACTCTCTGCGCATCTGGCCTTCAGGCCCTTGCTCATCACTGCTGCCTGGGCAAAACTGCTGGCTGATTTTAATCAAACTTTGCAGAAAACATAAAGGCTCAAAAAATTATAGTTTGTAACTCTCGTGAAAATACAGAGCTGTGTGAAGACAGAGGCAAAGCAGAAGTCTCTCTGAGATGAGATGTGCAATATGAATTAAATATATCATATATACATGATTCTGTACACAAAACCAGACTGCTTAAAAAAAAAAAGGTTTATCCAGTTTACGCATGCCTTTATTCTCTTTTTAATAAATAGGTTCATGGAGCATTTTTATTCAGTTTTGAGACTTGGAGGGTTTTTTTCTTGATTTTTAATTCCTTCTAGCCTTTTCCCCCCTGAATGTCAGGCTGCTGAGTTTAGAAAACACAGATTTCAGAACCAAACTTATTTGCAGAGGTTTAGTCAGCCTAGCATTTATTTGATATTTTTTTCAATTCCCCAAATATTAAAGATTTTCTTGTTCTGCATTAAAGAGCTATTTGAGCATTTAGATTATTGACATTGGTTAGTTTTAGATAAATTCTGTTTGAAGAGTTTAATGTTATCTTTAATCCTGACTTGTGCCAGGTTTTTGCAGCGATTCTAAATGCTATTCAGTTGCACCTTATGTCACATCGCCACTTTTCACGTGGTCATTAACAGCAATCGTTGATCCACAGTATTTTGATTCTGCTCAGAGATCACAACTGGGATCAATTCTATCACTGAAAGTTTCCAGATGTATATATTTTTATTCCATATACCAGTGGTACCCAATCTTTGTTGTTCCCATCATCTCTTGAAGAATCCCTGTGCCATGTGTTTAGCATCTTGCCAATGAGGGCAGAAGAAGCTCATTTATGCAACAATTACTTCTGGCTTCAACCTAATCCTTATTCAATTTTTAGGAGTCTGCAGAAGAAAGGGTTGTAGGAAGTGAGTTGCAGGCCAGGTAAATTGCCCAAGTTTCTGGACTGTGACAGGGCAAAATATCATTGATATATGGAAAAGTCTACTTAATACTGAAAAAAAACCACTTTTTTCTAAATCGAAGCATCTTCAATGAAATATTATATGATATGCTAGTCATATGAAAATATGTATAGATAACAAAATAAAATGGATGCTCGAACCAAAACTTTAAAAAGATAATTTCTTTTTTCTTAAATCAAACGTATTTCAATTTCTCTTGTGACAAATTAAAAAAACATTTCACTCATAATTTAATGCAAAACCAGAGCCAAAATATCCCCTTAAAAAGAAACGGCAAATTTTGATCAAATCTCTACAGATATGCAAAAAACAATAATAACTAATTGTGATATTTTAAGCATCCTAAACTTTTCCGTATTCTTCCTAGTACAGTGACAGATGTTTCCTGAAGGCATTGCTGCATTCTGTTTTGTAAACAATTTCCTTCAAAAAGAAGAACCCAAAGCCTTTAGAAAGTTGTAGTCCTTCTGGATAACAGAATATTTCTTTTGGCTGTTTTTAGCTCAAAGTTCAGACAAACAGCACATTAAAAGCACCCCTTTCAGCTGAAAAGGTGGCAGCACTAATGTATCTCACTGTGAGTTCTCTCTTTCCAAGGGATGAAAGTCCTGAAATTACTATTATTGCCAGATTGACTGAAAGAGAAAAATGGTGCTCATGGTTTCAAGACACTCTTGACACGGCTTATCAGCACAGTGTGGATCGCAGGTTTCAAAAAGAGGACCCATTTTAGCCTCTAAGCATCTTCAGCAGGCGAAAAAAAAAAAAAAACAACGCCTGATATCCCTGTAGGCACATAAAGAACTGCCTGAGTGGATTTACTCCCCTAACATGTCAGGATCTATCAAATGTTTAAGGAATGTGGTTCTGGCTGTTTCTCAGGGATTCTGGGTGACTGGGGAGTGCGCTGAGGTCGGCACCAAGGGGCAGAAAGAGGATTTTGTGATGGGACCAAACAAGAAGTGGTGAATGACAGTGACAAAAGCCCTCTGGTTGATCCTCCCCAGCCCGCCACAGCCGTGCACATGTGCTTGAGGAATGGTAGCAGCAGATACAGACAGTAAGGGGAGGAGACTTTGGCACTTGAGGAGCCTTGTCTATCTCCTGGGGCGTACGTGCCAGGCCCACTGCATCCTGCTGGAGACATGGTTATCTGCCAGGCACTGCAGGGCAGGGTCCCTCCAGGCAGCTCACTTTGCTGCATAGGACACCTCATCTCAGAGCCAGTTTAAACATCTCTCCAAAATGATAATTACATTGGGGCTGCAAACAAGACACATTTTAAGTGCAACTTATCCTTGCAACTGTGTGAATTTTTAATTAACGTTTGTAATACGAGAAGCAAGTTTGCTATTTATTGTTACCACCCAAAAAACCCCAACCCTAGGCGAGCTATGAAAATGGGGAAGTGAATCTAAAATTATCAGGAAAAAAAAGTAAACAATGCATGCACACTGTTTTTTCAATGCAGTTTTTCCATGTGAAAAAGAGAAGAAAATACTGTAATGGATAGGCATGAAGCCTGCAGTACTGCTGGAAAGAGCACAGAAAGGACTAGAGTCCTTTTTACTACCTGCTAGGAGAACTAAGAATGAAAATACCCATCTGCAATGTTGCAGAAAGAATTAGGATGCAAGAAAGACATCAAAAGACCAGACAGCAAGAGATTGTGGAAATATGATGGATTGCAGTGGAGAAGGACACTAAGCTCAAATCCTGCATGAAAAAAGGATGGATGTTACCTACAAAGGTCAGAGCTCTAGACATTAGCAGGGAGCAGAGAGTTTGGAGAACTGAATTGCGTCGTCTCTACCCTAGACACATACAGCTGAGACAAAGGGCACTACAGACAGCAGCACACGGCCTGTGGCAAAAATCCTCCCATGCAATTCTAGCAGAGAAAGTCTGTTGTCTTTACATTATTCAAGCACTTTGTGTACTTACTTTTCACCTGAAATTGCCCTGTTCTCTCCCATTCAACCTAAAATTCAGATAACCTTTGCTCTCTGACAGACCACATAAAATTATCAGAAGCAGCAGAAATTAAAAGGCAGAGGGTATTGCAACAGCGAGAACAGGCTATGGCAGGCTGGAAACGCTAGTGTAAACTTACCTCTTAAAATCCCCAACACATACAATAGTACTACTACTGATCACAGCTCTTCTATAAATAACCAATGTGTATATTCTCTACAGCTTTTTCCCTTATAAAAAGTCTTAATTTCCATATCTAACCCCTCCAAATTTCAGTTTCCAGGAAAGGTACAGAATGACTGGCATAAACATATACCACAAAAGGTCCTAAAATGGTTTTGAAGGATTACAATCAGGGTAAAGGGATAGCTAACCTTATATTGGGTAACAATCAAGACTATTGTGCTAAAATATACAGATAGAACCAACTATGAGAGGAGGAACTTTTATGTAAGTATTTAATTGCTAAGAAATAAACCGAGACTACCATTTTCTCCTTGCAGCAGTGCAGAAGAAACCCCTGCGAAAAACATTGTTCCCTTTTCTTGACTATATTGTTTCAGTCACTGCAAAGGCAAAAGAGCAGCAGTATCATTAAGGCAATTCTTCAGTCATCTTGGTATGTTTTCTGACTTTTTCCAAAGAAGTAGAAAAAACAGAGAGAACAGTCAGAGGACCTCTGACCTTCCTCCACTTTTTGCTAACTCACTGGCTTAATAAAGACGCTTGCTCTCTTATCCTTCGTTCAAAGCTCTGATTTTTCAATTGGCACCTCTAATGTTGCCATTGCATCTAACAGAACTTCATGTGAACTTCGTGTAGCACTCAAGTTAACCCCATTCTAATTTTCTGATTGCGAGATACTTAAATACAGATGATTGTTACAAATGTGATAGTTAAATGAATTACAGATTCACTTTTAATAACTGTATTAAAACTGGAGATTGGAGAGAACATATACACGCTGTTCCAAAGCAAAGTGGCCATAGGGTACTCCACATTCCACACTGCGCATGGCCTTCCCCTCCCTTGGTATTACTTCTC
>NW_008825108.1:3213978-3253291 GCF_000699105.1 Pygoscelis adeliae
CTGAGGGACCTGATCCATGTACTGGATTAAGCACACGCTAGCTTTTGGCCTCAGATTCATTCTTCAGAAACCTAGGCACTGAGCCAAAACATCACTGGAATTAATGCCGGTGAAGAGTAAAAACAAGAGAGTCCCAAACCAAAGTCCAAGTCCGAAGCCAGTTGCAGTAGTCTGCGAATAGAGTTGTCCATGGCTTGACCAGCTGCAGCTATGGGCAGCTGCTCCCATGTACAGAAAAAGAGAGTGCGACTGTTACAGGTATTTGCAGAAAACTTCACAGGATTCTTGCTTGTTATGACAAATAGGCAGACTCCAATGGCCCATTGGTTTTTTTATTTACTTATTCAAGCTTTTTCTTTGAAAAAAATTAAGTTTGATTTCTCCCTCATCTTATTAAGATACGGCTATGAGTCAGTCATGGTCTGCCTGTAACACGGCAAAGTCTAGGAGTCTCCCGAGACTGACGAGCTGCTCAGCCTCCATTCTTCTGCTGTAACACTGCTATTAAAAGCATTCGGCATAGTTGAACATGACAGGCTGCTGGTTCAGGCCTCTGTCATACTCAAATCTGTCAATTGCAATGGCTTACACTTGGGAATGCTGGAGCGTGCAACCCTGGGAAATCAACAAGCCATTAAGGGCTCTCCCCTACATTGTGCAGCGTGTGAGTCCATCTCATTATATCTTTCTTCGTTTCCACTATCAAAGTAGTCTGCCAGTAGACGTCAGGATATTTCTTTGTTAAAAAAAAATTAAAAAATCTGACATCTACTGATATTTGATTCTCTGTTTATTATTCTTTTATCTTATCAAGTACTTCAGTTTAGGTTTTTCTAACAAATTTTTGGCTGGCTTTTTGGTTGTTTGTGTTTTATGATACACAAACTTCTACCAGAGTTTGTCTGAAGGAAATATTCACTGTTTTATTTATAGTTCTATTACTGAAAGTAATTTCTTTTAAAACCCCTTACTTGGGACACTCGCAAAGGCAGAAGTCTTTTGGGGAAGAAATGAAACAAACTGAGATATAAACCAACTTGACAAAATAGATTTGAAATTGAAAAGCAACAACTAACAAAAATGAAATATATTTCATAAAGCAGTCCACAATTAAATGCCTGAGCCTAGCTAGTCTTTTTAAAGGAATTAGGAATACATAAGGATAATACAAATATACATTTTTATATTAAACATAAAAAATCCCTTTATGTTCTGAGGTATAAATCATCCCTAAACATCCTTGCCCTAGGATTAGCATTTTCCTAGGACTTTTCCTTAGAGAAAAGAGATTTCCTTTATTATTAAACCATAACTTACAGGGTTTTCAGCACTTATTTCTGAGTGATTCAAAATACCAAATTTGATGATATTATGTAGCATCATTTTTCTTTATGACGTGTATGATTTGGGTGGGGATCAAAATTTTCAAGCGTAGATGTCTAAAAATGTGACATCTAAGCAGTTAAGGACATAATTAAATGCCCTGATCTTCTCAATTATTGCACAGCCTTCAGTCTGTTGAGAGAGTCTGCCTAAAATTACAGTGAATAATACAGCTGAGCAGGGAAAGCAGGAAGGCCTCCTATTGCCTTTGCGTCTATCTAGTACTGCCAGATATGAGACAGATTAATCTACCCCTTTACATTAGCCAAATGCATTTTTTATCCTCTTTTTATTTTAAAAGTTTGAAGGGGTTGGAGTTGATTTACTCCAGAGTACTGAGCCTCCATCTTTTACACATTGTTGCTTTTTATTTCTCTGAAATCAATGAACTTTACAAATACTGAAGAAAATTTAATGGAAAACTGCTAAAATGCTTGAAAAGCATGTTTAATGCTGCTTGAAAAGATTCTTCCATCTCAAAGTTAATAATTTCTAAGTCAGGTTCTGAATGCGCAGTACGTCAAACTTGACAGCTTTTCCCAAAGAAAGGTTGTGCTTGATGATTATTTCAGGGGAGCCAGAGCTGATGAATATTCATGTTCCAAACCTAAATTCACTGCCTCCCAACTCTTCAAACTAGTCATTTGGTTTCCTTTGCCTTTTGTAACGTGTACTAAGTGCTCCTTGCAGAGAGGCTGGGTGATAAACAACAGGTAGAAACACAAAATTACCTTTTCAAGCCATGTCTTCTCTCCCGAACTAAGCTCTACAGTTCTGCAGCAATACATATGTGGATCCACCCAAATGGTGTCTGGCATAAATAGACTAGTTCCTAAATCGGTTATATAGTTAAATTGATTCAGGAGCTGTGTACAAACCTTGAGGACTCCTGTTACCATTTGCATAGTATATATGCGTACTATCTATATGCAATGTCATTAAAATCAGTGGAAGTTTGGGATACATGTATTTTAACAGGGCACTCTCCACACTGAAGTTTAGTTTCTGGGACTGAGAAGGGACATCTGTAATGATCTGCAGTTGCTCTCCTAACAGTTAAGAAAGTTTCTGTTTTACCTTAAGATGTACTGCAGTATAACAGGAGCGTAGAGAGCTAGTAAAAAACCCAAATCCTGGACCCTCTGGATGACTGAAGAGAGAACATAGCATGAAGCTGGTATAAGAAAAAACATAACCCAGACAGAGGAATCTAGTGCAGTATTAAACAAAGTTAGTTGTATTAAGTAAGAGCAGACCATCAGCTCATCAAATTCAGGTAACACCCTTCATGCAGCAGCAGACAAGGCTTGGTAACCCAGGTACCATTAAATGCAAATCAAAAGCTGGCAATCACTTCTTATTTCTTAGAAATCAGGTGTCATTTTGCAAACTGTCACTTTCTCATGCATTCCTATTTACATATAATATCCTTACTGTGTATGTAGGCTTCAATGTACAGCCTAGTAAGTTTGCAACATGCGACACTGTGAAAGAGAAGTCTTTGAAATGGCGTGACACTTCAGGGTGAACTGCTGAGCCATCGTTTTTCTAGCAAGCCGTAGTTCATAGCCAATATTACCTCGTGCAACGGAGTGAAATATTGTCTCCTAAGGCCACTATGTGCTACACTATTCTATGAATCTTTAGAGAACCTAGACCCCAATGACTTATCATTCAAAAAGTCCTAAGTAATGAGTTCTTCAGTTACTTCCATTTAAATGGGATGCAAAAGTTACTAGGATTGAACATGAATTCTCAGTGAGATACAGATAAGCGCAGAATACTGCATGCAACTTCAAAAACAGAATAAAAACCTAAAGGAGCTTTCCATAGCTTAAAAACCTCTGTCAGTACATAAAGGTCTTTCACTTTCCCCTGCTCACCCAGCAGTGCTGTGCTTGCTCAAGATTTTCTATTTGGAAACGTCACAAACAACATCAGGAGCCGGAAGAAGGAAGGAGAGCAGCTGACAGTCCCATCAACGTGACGGCTGCCTGGCAGTGGTGATTAGAAGCCAGGAGCAGTGTTGGTAGGCAAAGATAAGCAGGAGACAATAAGCAAATCCTACTTACACCTGCCAATGACTAGTTTACCCAAGTCCAAACCTCTCTTTGTAGGCTAGATGTGACTTCACCTCCCTCAGCCACAACCCTCCCCTGTGTGCTGCAGCAGTGACCTTTTCCTACAGGGCTCTGCAGCACTAATCCACCCTGTCAGCCATCCCAGGAACCACTTCTATCTTTAACATTTGTACGAAAACCTTAGGTTTCATGGTAAACAAAATTAGTAGTTGCTGCCAGAATCAAATCATTAAGGCCAAATGAGTTCATCGACAGTGTTGTCACTACAATGAATAACCTAATCTCAACTGCTGTAAAAAATATTGATTAAAATGAAAGATTTTTAAAGAAGTGGCCGCACTTATTTTCAAGAAAGTGCCTGCAGAAAAATGGAACCTGAAAACAGCGTTCTGAAAAATTATCTGATTTTGATTTACGTTGAATTATTTTACCTAACTTCATTCTCACTGTCTTCTAATCAGTTTACTGTGAATTGCTCTAATTTAATTCAATATTCAGATATTTGATGGATGAAAACATCCTTAAACATTTTTCTGCTACTATAGTGAATATTTTGTCATTATTCTATGAATATTTCCATTAACTTAATGATATATTAACAGTGCAATGAATATTAAAAACATCATCAGTGACAACAATCACTGTGAAATACCGCAATTCTCCCGTTTCCTCTTGTTTTATGTGACAGAAAGAATTTTGAAATTGCTAAATCTCATTTTAGTTTACCATTTTGTCTAGAAAAATGTTTATTACAATGTGCTCTGGGGGTTAGCGTTCAATAGGTAGACCACCTACAGCGTGCACACGGTTGTATAATACCATAAAGCGAGTCAGGAGATTCCTCTCCTTGATTAGATAAGGAGCTCTTTCTGAGTTTTCGCATAGCAGGTCTGGGAGGCCTCTCTGTTATTTTATGGCAGAAATTAACTATCAGCGAGAGGGAGTATTGAAAGCTTTATTAAATAGCTCTTTCCAGAAATCTATAGCACATGCAAGGGAGCAGCGCTACTGAAAAGCAGCAATATGCCTGGCATGTTCTGTTTCATCACATCTTGGCTGTTTGTCAAATATAAGATGTTCCTCTCCCCACGTGAGGATTATGTAAATAATATACACTTGAATATATTGAATAAGGTGTCAGGATTACTAAGCAATGAATTCTTGATTCCCTGTGCGTCGTATTCCCATAGTGTGGTTCTGCATTTAACTTCTCAAATTGATTGATACTGTCTTCAAGAATTCACTGAGCATCATTTTAAAGTGTTTCCCTGCTTTTCCTTTTAAAATGCTAGGAAGTTTTTGTCCAGATACATCAGATTATACAGTTATCAGAGAACATTTCTCCCTGGCATTGTTACTAAGTGCTAATTGTACCTTGATAATTAACCGCTGCTTTACAGAAAATCAGTGGAATGCTTTATCAAAATGGACACAAACATTACTATCTGATAAAAACATCTTTTCTAATTCAATTTTAGTAAGATTATGGAATCTATCACTTTTCTTATTCTATTATGATCTTTTTATTATTGGTTTTATTCAACTCAGACTATATTCTCGTTCCCTTTGACTCCCGGCTCTGATATTATTTTGCTTTGCTTTTTTGCCTTGCGTGTTCTGACGGCTTTCTTGATAGCTCTCTCACATATATTTCTTTAAATTTCCTGCCTTCTACCCTTTACTGCTATTTTTTATTTCAGTATTTTATGTTACTGCATTTGAGAAAATCTGTATAAAAACCCAACCCAGTGAGAAGAGGCATTTTAACAAGATGCTGTGGGCACACCATAAAATTGTTACTAAGGGAAATAGAATATTTAAGGTGAGAACAGACAGCCAAATATCACTATTTAGCAACAGTGCAGAATTAGACTAGATGGAACAACAAAGGGGCTTTCCAATCCAAATCTCTAATTTGACAGCTCCTCCTTCTCAGTACAAAATACCTTCAATTAACTTTTTCATCAACAGTTTCATTCCTTCTATTTTAAGCAGGCTATTTCAAGGAGGAGTTCTGCTGAAAAAAAAACCAACCCACTTAGTACTCTGAAAGAACAGCATGACTGCATCATTAAGGAATAACATTAGGTGATGGCTTTGACTGAATTCAAATAATGGTTGTAAAGTTAATTTTGTAGAGGTTGCTTTGGGTGATTATTACTAATAGATACCATAAGATGTATTATGGTATCTTCTAGAAATAATACTCAAATATTTTGGTCAAATATATTGCCTGCACACTGGAGCAACATGCAGACAAGAGTCTCTGACCCAGAAAGTTTATGATTTCCACAGCATTTAGGACATGACAGGATGAGAAAGCAGCCAGGGTGAGCATAGAAGCATCAGAAATGACCAAATGCAGAACTGAGCAAAGCAGCATATGAAAAAGCCAGACAGAAGTTCTTTGCCTAATCAATAACATGAGAAGTAAAGGTGTTAAGGGCAGATTTATCACAGTTAATAGGAAGAATACATTTTTCCAGTGCAGAAATAAAGCACAGGTAATGTATGGATGCTTCTGAGGCAAAAATGGGTATAAGGCTTTTGAAAACTTAACTCTGAGGGACTAAAAGGGTGGATAGCTAGTCTACAAACCAGCAGACTCAGTACTTTGATGTTTAAGACAAAATAACCCTTTTTCCTCTATTTCCCTAATTGCAAAATAAGGAAAATACTCAGCACTGGGATGTTTGGAGTATCAATGAATGTTTGTAAATGAAGAAAACAGTATAAAATATTAAATACTGGATAATTCCTAAGAATGGTGATGACAGTATAATAACAGAGTATTTCCTTCCTTTGTCATTGTGACAAAAGGAAAATATCAGCATATGCTGATTGTCCATTTCTACTTCTGTTATATACAATACGATATAATGTCAATTAGGTCTAATATACAGCACCATGCTGTCAAGCAAAAATTGGTGAATAGTTAGCAGCTCTGAATGGCACTGTCAGGGTAAATTTTTAATTATCTAGTTCATCAGAGTGT
The DNA here is from genome assembly GCF_000699105.1 of Pygoscelis adeliae. Taxonomy (NCBI): domain Eukaryota; kingdom Metazoa; phylum Chordata; class Aves; order Sphenisciformes; family Spheniscidae; genus Pygoscelis; species Pygoscelis adeliae. The sequence continues at coordinate 3,220,438 of NW_008825108.1, forward strand.
AAAAACCAAAACAGCTTCTTGAACCTAATGCATCTTTGCAAAATGGTTTGATGAATAATTTTACTCTATCTATAATTACTAGGAGAATGTTTTCGCCGCATTTTTGTCCCCTTGGCTCATAGTGTCATTATTTATCTGTTAGCTTCCTAAGACAACTCTTATGCTTTATTCTTCACTAGCTAAAAACTTAGCATGCTGTGTCATTGCTAACCATTTAAGGTCACATCCTCTTAGCTTTTAACACCCATGAGTTTGCTAGGTGATATTCAAAGTCAACCAGCTTTAGGCACAGAGCCTACACGGATGGTGACAGCACGAAGAGGCAGCGCAGCTTGTGAACACCATTGCTTCCTCCGCTAACTACATGCTTGTACACTCTACACATACAGAGAGACACTGACATATAGGTGTGTACATGAGTACATGCTCACACCACGTGGATGAACACCTGCAGGCAGGATACATGCAGGCATATATCAGAGAGTTTCCCTGTGAGTTGGTTTGGAAAGATCATCCTGCCTACCCTGGCGCTTCTCGATAGTCCCACTGTAATACACTGAGATATATATATATATATAATGTACCAATTGGTCACTTACCATGATAGGCTTTCTGCAGAACAGAAAAGTAACATTTTGAGTTCATTCAAATCTTCTGTGGCTTAGGCATGGGACATGGTAAAGAAAAAAGCCAAGATTTTGCCTACTGCAAACTTGCCTACTACAAAAAGCATATCCATTTCTTTGGTCGCCCTTGGGAAAAAAAAAACAGTCCATGTAGATTTACTATACTGTGACAATTTAAAACCAGTAAGTGACATAGTATTAATCCAGGAACTTCAGACCTTTGCCCTGCCTGCCTGTTCAATTAGAGGTTAATGTTTGGTTTGGGGCTTTGGTGGTTCTTTTTAAGGTAAAGCAATTAAATCCAGGTAGCTTGAAATAGAGCATACTTACTTAATAATGATTTAATGATTCCATCAATTCTGTGTTTTGTTTCCTGTAAGTATGGGCTGAAACACAGCTGTAAGTTTACTATTTTGTATTAGCTAAAAGAGGAAAGGTTAGTTTTTTGTAGAGGCAAAGAGAACCCATGTTGTAGTAATTTTCCTGCCTTGTCCTCTGATTCTTCTATTAGAAGGTCCCCTAATTATTAAAGCTCCAAAGCACCTGCACATAATACAAAGAGTCTGGCTGAAACACAAAGAGTGTTCATCCTTTCCCCAAAATACTACAAAACATATGTTATTTTGTCTGAGAAAGCAAAGCAGACTCTGCATTTAAATTATACAAGGGGCAATATGCATCCAAAATGGCTGATTGCTGCAAGGAAGGTCCACAGTTTAGTTGGAACTTATCAATGTTTGATATTAAAAATGAAATAATTCTTAGGCTTTGAACTTGAATGTGAAAGTCTGCAACACAACAAACTTTTGCTGAGAAGGTAACGAGACCTCTGGCTAGCTGGGTTTATAGCAGTAAACGTACCAGGATCTCAGGGAGATAAGGAGAGCTGCTTTAATAAATCACTGCCAAACAGCAGCCAATCACCCTGGATCTCTCCCCAGTGGCCTGAAGCTCTCTCCTCTCCCATAAATGTCATCTTGAGTTAAAGCCAGAAAAGACCAAAAAAGCAGGGCTACTGCTTGGCTGAAACTGCACACAAAAAAAAAAAGAACAAGCCCAAAACAAAAAAAAAAGAAAAAAAAAATCCCCTCTTAGCTAGAAAGCTTCAGGAAGACATAGCAGCAATATGGCACATCTCATTTAGCCCATAAATTACTCCAGTTAGACTCCCAAGATTCAGAGGCAGGTCACTAACATAAAGATGGAGATGGCCCCAAATGGCTTCACTATACAGGGGGAAAGAACCCAAACCAAAACCCCCTCATTACAAAGAAATTCTTTCCCCACTTTCTGCATTAATAGATGATGGCCACACTTGAGTTGGAGAGCAGACTAGCAAGTGAGAGATGAAATAAAAATACAGCTGCAGACAGCAAAAACATTTGAAGCCTGTTGCAATTAATTAAGTCCCTGCCAACTTGGGAAACTTTGTCCCCCTCTCACGCTCCAGCCTTCTTGGCTATCGCGTTTGTTACCACCCACTTTGCAAAGCTGAAGTAATTTCTTTGAATGTTCCACGTCAGCAGCATTTATCAGGATGTCAAAGGCTTCTTTCCAAATTGAATACTGACAACAGCCTTTTGCTGTTTTTTCTCGTTTCTGACTACTGTTCCTCTCTCCCAAAGTCCAGCCAGTGCTTATTCTAGAACTGTACCAAGTTTGCCAAGATCAGTAAAAGAGGTTGAAAGATAAGCTGGAAAAAGACAGAGCTATTGAAATTGGTACACTGGACAAACATATGAGACCACGAAAGCAAACCTGAAAAGGAATGGCAATCATCTTCATAAATATAAGGGGACCGCAAAAATAGGTTCTCATATTTACCGAAGCGACAGAAAGGGAGGGACAAAATGGAGAAATTTCAAAATGGAACCATCACTGAGCTATAGTCTTACCATCAAAAATGCAGTGGTGATAAATTTGAAAGAGGAGATCACTATAGGAAAGCCTAATAGCTTATTACTGAGTAACTAATAGAATCAAGTATCTATCAACAAGGAGAATCAGAGTTTATTTTGAATTATAGTCTATCCTAGAAAGGTGGAACTACAGGAAAGAGCTTGGCATTCTATTCTTCGGTAAAACAAACAAACAAACAAAACCAACAGATGTTGTATATAAGAATTAAAGTAGCTGGAAAATGTGAAAAAAAAAAACCAAACCCAAACAACACAACTACTAGAGTACAGGAAAGCTGGTCAAACCTAAAAGGCACCCCAGGAGGTATAATGGAATTCAATACTGCTTCAAAAGAAAAATGCAAGGAGAAAGAAATGATCAATGTGATTTCAAAGTTCGAAGGTTAAAAAAGTCCTGTGTTGTAAAAGGAAAACGGGGAGGAAACCAATTAATAACATGGCTTCAGCCAAGTCTTGCAGGCAAGAGATAACGCCTGAGAAGAAGCATCGTGAAGTAATGCTACCCAAATGGGAATACAGAAGGCTTTTATAAAAGTATCAGAGGGAAAAACTAGCACTAGGATGAGAAACCCATTAAGAAAGGGGGTCTGACTTCAAATTAGTGGTGACTCAGAAATAACTGAGGTAGTGGCTTTTTGTAAAAAATCCATCTTCAACGAGAAAAAATTAAAATTCTGGCAAAAGTTTGGCTTTAAAAAACCCTTGCTTTACCAGTGATAATTTTTTTAAAAGATTTCTAAGATTTCTCTTAAAATTTACAGAAAAATAGCAGATGGAACAGCTTCATAGAGAAACACCAACATAATACTAGCTTTCAGGAAATGCATGAATGATTCTCTATGTTCTTGTCCAACAAATTATTTTTGTCTCTGCCAAAAATAAGTCATTTAACAATACAAAAATGAAAATATACTAGGAAACCGAAAAAGCCTTGCACTTGTTTAACTAGTGGAAAATTAAAGGAACCTGAGCATTAAAGTGAAATGGTGTATAAAGACTACAACTTGCTACACACCACACATTCAATTATTTATTTTTTATTAAAAACAGTTGCTGCCATACATTTTTGTAGAGCCTCTGATATTAGCTTCATGAGATTTTACTTTGATTAGAATATGAAGCCGGCTGATTCTTAGGGCTTGCACAAAGTCCTGATGGCAGTGACACACAGACTTTATTACAAACTGGCAGCTAAATATGTATCAGAGAACTTTGAAACCGCAGCACAAAGGAAAACTATCAGTACTTTTTTGCCACTATAGCATATTACTATGCTGATAAATGTCTTTCCATTCCTGACACAATACAGCACTGATTTATCTAGATTTAATACACTTTTCCTCCTTTATCTCATTTATCTGGCTAAAGTTTTACACACTCAGCTACTGCAGGTTAAATTCCCTGGTCCATCCCAATTGCACCCAGAACACGTTGATGCCTCCAGGCCACGTCTGGATTTCCACAATCTGGAGACGAATGGAAACTAATGAAATGTTTCTTATAATTGAGAGCATCTCAAAGGGTTCTTGAGTGACCATTTGGCTACATGTAGCAGCTGGCAAGAGCTGAAGCATGAAGCTCAGGGAGCCACGCCACCTCTGCTGAGCTCTGAGGTCACTCTGAGCTGCCAGCAGCGTTGCAGGGACACTTAGGGCTCTCTCTGCACCTGGCCAGCATCCTCTGCAACAAAGGGCCGATCATATTCCTCTAAAAGAAGTCATAGCATCCATGCCAAAACCAGACACAGCAGAAATACTTGCTTTTTTTTTTTTTCAGTCAACAGCTTATAAAATCATTTCAGAGTATCCCAGCTGAGTTGGAGGAGGGTGTTGCACGGTCTTATTTTGCTGGCATACTAGCCAGAGCCAAAGGGCAGCCACACAGGCATGCACGCTCTATGCATGCACACACCTATACTCTTGAGAAAAGCGGTCTCCTCAGTATCCTTTTGATATCTTTTATGCACAGTTCCAGCAGTCTCTTTAGAAGAACTTCAGGTGTTAAGAGACGTATGACAATTCTCCATCGGTACCTAATTAGTAACACGGTTTGCATTTTCTCCATGATGAAGTCCCTTCTCTGCTGTGACTCTGGAAGCTTCCTGGTCTGGGTTCAGCCCGGCCAGCAGGTCATTTTCTGACTGCTCTTTTAACGTATACTCCTTTTGAAGAACTGCTTAGGAAAGTACTAAATAATTTTGAGTACTCTCTGGCCAACTGTAAAGAAAATTTAGAGTGTGCTAACACGATCTTTTTCAGGAAGTTTTTAATGGCAAATACAGTATTGCATGTAGGGTATGCACTGGAGACCCACAAGAAAGCAGGCATCATGGGGGGCCCAGTGTAGGAGCTGTTCTATCTTTTTCATTGGGGCCCAGTATTAAAATGCGTATAATAAATGTTAGGCTTATTACAGACCCGTAATATTCTCACGAGACTGTTCCAGCAAAAATACATACACGTCTTCTAAAATCATAGTGGTTCAACATACTGATGTTTACTCTCCTATCAGGAATAGAAAAAGACAGGGAAGAAGAGTAAGATTCATGTCTAAGCGAGTTTCCTTAAAGAGAGAAGGCTTTCTGTGACATGTACATTAATCCACAAATTTCTCCTGAGGGAATGACCCAGGGTCAAATGAAAAGAGAAAATAATTTGCTAAATCTACAACTCAAGCACCCAGCTCTTGAATCTGATCACATACCATTCAGGAAGACCTGACAACACGTTCGGAATAATCTCTACTTTACGGCATGCTTTTGCAAACGATATTTTGGAAAAACATTCAAAGATAAAATAGAAGACAATTAACTGTGGAAGATTCAGTTGTTTTAAGATCACTCAGGTGTATTTCTGTTTGCCTAAAAGATGAAGAGTAAACATGTAAAAATCTAACACTGTCCTCTAAAAATCTAGTTTTATTTATAGTTTTGTGACTTCCATAGTGCAAGCCATCCTGAAATTATCAGATTGCTAACAGTCTTCATTTTTTAATCAAAATGTCCTTATTTATTTTTCCTAAATTTTTCTATTTTTCCTGTTTAGACCATATTTATTTCCTGATAGCTGGGCTCAGGTTTTCAAATAAAAATCCTATAAAACCAGGTGTGAGATACTTAAGTTGGGTTCACTCTTCCTAGGATTTACGTTGGGCTTTTATCCCAACTTCTCCTTGTAAAATGCAACTGATACCAGGAACAAAACATAAAACTGCTACTCAAACAAGACAAGGTAGTTTCCCAGAAACCGGTAGCATGAACAACAGAATTTCCTAAGAAATTAACTTGGAGTCTTGATTAGCGTCCTCCCAAATATAAGAATTATTTCACATAAAAATGACAACACTGTCCTTTGTCCTCTGCTGTATTATATGAATAACTCTTAGCATGGCACTGATAATTAATCCTCATTTTTTAGACACTGGTCTAAAATATCACAGCTGCCAGAGAGGGGGAAAAAAGATTACTTCATATCCTGTGTGTATTTTCCTTGAGCATGGGACTGATGGGAGGCAGCTTTGGTTGCCCCTGTAGTATAGGGCAGCCACTAGATTTTTTTTATACCATACCTAGTAAATTTTACAGGGGCTCTTTTAAAGGTTTAAGTGAATATCTGGATATATGTCATGATTTTTCCTCTGGTGGTACCCACTATATGGGTGGTGGGGAGGGAACAGGGCAGGAAGCTGGAAAGCAGGAGACACCCTTCAAAGCCAGCTTTATAAGGAGTATTCACTTTCTAGAAGGATCATCCACAAAAAAAACTGAGCTCCCTTTAGTTAGAGTATATTTATAAGAAACTGCAGCTGGTGATCAATTCTTAATGCTACTTAGGATATATTATTGAGAGAAATTTCTTTCAAAACCTGTGATCTACTGAAAAATAAAGAATAAACAGTTTTTTACCTTTTTCTTTAATTTTAAAAAGTTGAAGTGTTGATAGCAATTTGGCATCCTAATAATTGCCTATGGCAAGGCCACAACTGCGAACCCAGAAATGCACTGCTATTTTCTTGAAAGAGAAGCTCAGAGACCTTATTCCTTTGGCAATTCAATACTTAGTGAAATGAACTCGGTACTTGGTTTTCACTGCTACTTTTATGGAGAAAGGACAACAGCTAATGTTTTCAGAGCGGGGCATAGCGGAGAGGATGTTTGCAGCTTTAAGACAACAATTATTCCACCGTTCAGTTCCCCCTTGTATCAGAGCCATGGCTAGTGAAAGAAATGGAGCTCTTGTCAAGGAAATAGTTACAGCTCCCTGAGTAAGCGCTAGTCAAACCCACTACAGAATGAGGACCAATACTGCACGTAGCATTGCTGACCAGCTACCTTCAGCATTTATTGCCTTTGTGCTGAGTTGTGCCTAATAGCTGCAGCAGGTCCAAGAATCTGACAAAATATCACCAAAGCAGCAATCCAAAATTAATAAACTATCTATCACAAATTTTCTGTCATGTGGGCTGTTCTTACTGCCCACATTGGAAATCTGCACAAATTGAGTCGGAGTTCTTGGGGCTCACTTACCACTAGTCAGCAATTCAGTGGCACGCTGTGACAGAAGCCCAGTCTTAAAATTTCCCACATTGCCAATCCAATAGAATCATTAAAAAAAAAAAAAAAGACAGGTGATTTTATGGAAAATAGCTGTTTAGGGAAAGCTTTTGAAAATCTAGTTAGAATATTAGCTTTCACAATTTATCTGGAAGGCTCTAAATTATCATTGTCAACATACTTTATTTTTAATACATGAAAAATTATTTTTCCTACATGCTTTTCCATTGAGCTTATCCACTTTATATTCATCCATTTCTCAAGAGAGTATTGCTGTATCATTAATTTAAATTATTAAAGAGAGAGAAAGAAAGATGTACAAAACAGGGGATCGTAAATTCCTTTCTATCCTGAACAAAGGGAAAATACTTGTAAAATAGAGCCAATTCAGTTATTTTTTTATGCATCAAAAGATTTGGGTCATTCATGGCACACTGAGGCAATTCTTTTCATGGAGGGGAAGGATTTTAACTCAAAGAGGAAAAGGAATAATTCTTTAGCCTTAAAGAAACACGCTGAATTCTCTTTCAGTAGCTTTGCTGTACAGAAACTGGTTTTCCTAAAATGGAGCCTTTCTAATATCCCTTGGTAGGTAATTCCTTCCACTAAGGGACTAACCCTGGATGACAGTATGTCATGTCACACTGTGGCTGATGTAACTACATAGAGGCTTGTCACTTCACTGCAGTGCTCCACTAGAATTTCTTTTATTTAAAATGAAAAAAACCAGCAGCTTTTTTTTTTTTTTTTTAAATTCTTCGAAACAGGCATGTTTCATCTTAACGTAACCAAAAGCTAGCTGTCTAGCTATGTTCCTGGTACAGTCAACAGAAAGCGATAAGAGCCTCCAGATGGTGGTTCATGAGTCATGACAATTATACACCTTTACTGATCTTGCCTCTCTCATAAAGCATCATATGCCCTCCAGTCACCCCAGACACAGACCACTCATTAAATTTTGTCTACTTTGGTGTTTGAATCTGGCAATAAATATCTTATGGAAAGGTCTAGGCTTGATTTTAAAAAATGAAGATAAGTACAGCCTACCTTTATTCCTCATGTCTTGTTCCTAAAGTTCATGATCTTGCTAATAAAATTGTGTGTGCATTTCTAGTTTGAATCAACAAATTTTCAGATTTTAGGCAATGGCTATCAATATTAATCTGTTCATTAATTAACAGCCAGAAGATATGTAATACACAAAAATGTTTTCTGTCTCTGTAGTCTCTTTTCCAGAAACTGGTTCAAATCCCGTCCTTTGGAAATATCTTAATTTCACGTTTAAGTTAGTATACTGAGTCTGATCAAAAATTGTAGGATATTATAACATAAGACTGTAGCTTATATCAATAAGATTTATTTATAGATAAAACACTTTGAGAAGTGACAAACACCTGTTCTGTCAATTATTGTACTTCCCAGGGCAATGCAATTATTTCCAACGCTACACATGCTTTTAAACTGCAGTAAAGCAATTTTTGCTTTTGTGAATTTACCTACAGAGCAGTTAACAAGGTTAGCAGCCATTTTACATTGTATTCTACAGTATGAAACTGATCTAGAGCATAATGCATCCAAAAGGAGTATAAGAGAAAGTTTAGCACATTGGAAATTAAAGCTAATGCACACAGGTAACAGATTAAAAACTTACTTGTTCAGGTAAATTGTAATTAGGCAAAGCTATTTTTAAAATTTCATTCAAATAAAGTATTTTAGATTATTCAATCCACTAAGCAGGTTTGAATTATAACTATACGGTATCCTTTTGTAAAAAGCTTCTTCTGTAAAATGCATTGAGGGTTCCACTCTTTAAGTTTACACATCTGATCCTGCTTAAATTGTTATGACAATCTTTTGTTTACAAAGGAAATCTTTGAAGACTTAATATTTTAACAATTAGATACAGATGAGATTAGTGCTGTAACTTCAAAAGAAAACAAACTCCAAGCACATTGCTGCACCAAACATTTCCCTGTGTGGAGCTGAGGCTGTCACAAGGGGCTCCAGAGGGGCAGGAAGCCTCCAAACGGCGCTCGTAGAACAGATTGAAGAGGGAGGATCATCTTTTCCTCTCTCCATCAAAAGAAGACTCAGAGGTGACATAGTTAAGACTTATAAGTAAAATGTTGATACAAGCAAACAGAGGGATTTTTTTTCAAAGAGAAAGGTTAACACATGTTGAGCTCCACAGCGAGTGTCCCGCAGCGAGGGGTATTCTCTGCACTGGCTGGCAGTTTTTCTGCCACGCTGTATCCTTCCCAGCTTTCCCTTCATGCTCTCTCCCTTTGAACACTGTCTTTAGCCAGCCTACAGGGTTGAAAGTCCATTTCTTTTTCCAGAAAATAAAAGGCTCCCGTGTTTTTTAACCTGCACAGCTTTAGATAGATACATCCTTCTTCTAATTTTATCTAATCATAGATAACCCATGACCAGCTTTCAGCTGGATTCGGGCTATCTTTTTTAGCCACTAATGATGAAGTTACCTTGCAATGCAATTGCCAATCCAAAATGTATTGAACATCACTGCTTTCCTGCAGCCCCAGGACTGAGAGCAGTACTGTTTTGCTCTAAGAGCAGCACATCGCGAGGGAAAGGGTCAAAAAATTGCTATTTTCGTCTTTTGCACTGCAAGCAGCCCTAGAGCTCAAGCAGCAAATGTGCACTTGCACCCTTAAGATGCTAAGCTCAATTTAAATTTATCCTTCCTTTCACCTACCTGTTTTGTCCACCTCCCAACTAGGAGGAAGAGCAGGTAGACAAAACAACAAGCAAGTAGCTGTCAGAGCAGATCATGCTACCCCTTTCTCATTACTTCTCGTGGGTACAAAAAAGTGCACCATGATGTGGCTCTCCATTTTTCTACTCTTTCTTATCATTTTAGAGGTCTGCTGAAGCTGCCAAATCAAAATGTTCTTTAAAGTGAACTTATACCTAATAAATCCAAGGCAAAGGATTTTTACAGTGTTACAAATGAATTACTCTATGAAAGTGTTAACGGGAACATTCTTATAATCCATATGTTTTGTTTGCGAAGCATGCGTGTATGTGCATACCAAGAACTACCTCAATCTGGTAAGTAGCTATTATAAAAACAGTTCTTTAATAAACGACTTAAATAAGAAACAAAAATATCTTACTCCACAAGGAAGTAGGTCTCTCTGAGGCAATTTAGAGCATAAGACAACTTAGTGATCACAAGCTACTACATCTCCAGTACTAAATTAAATTATCAAAATCACAATTTTTACATTGTTTCATGAAGCATCTGTCTACAATACACCGTGTTTGTTAATGTTAGAACTGTAATCTCAATTGTACCTATTTTATTGCAAATTTCAGTATGATTTTTTTTTTTAATAGCCATGCAGGAGAATAAAATTACAACATTTTTTCCTCCAGCCATCAAACAAATCAAGACATTTTAGAACTTCATATGTTTCTTGACTTCAGGACTCAAATATGTATCGCATAGGAGATTCAAGTTCTTTAATTTTATATTTGAGCCTGGGGTATTTTGGGTAATGATTTAAATCTTGCTACCTATGTTTTGTTCTAACACAAAGGAGGCAGTACATCATTAGTCTTTGTTGATAACAATGAAGTACAGTAGTGGACCAAAATGATGCTGCTGCTGAAACTGTAAAATGCATTTTAGGTAGTTGTTATTAAATACATTGGTACTCTCTTCAGAAGTAGATTACAATCACAGTAAACCATCTCCATTTTTCCTGAAGGGAAGTATTAGCAATCTGTTAACATACGACGAAGTCCAGCCTCACTTCAAATAATTTTAAAGTATCTAAACCAAACTTTGAGATAAGCAGAAATAAAGAATGCAAACAGACTGCATGACATTAATACCTAGCTCCACACCATCCACTTTGAAAAAGTACATTTATGAGAATGTTAAATGCATCAACCAGCCTTCAGTTTAATGACCCTACAGCAAACTATATGCTCAGCTCATTTAGCATCGCATGAGAATGTAATTTGCTTCCATTAATTTGCAAAAGTTTAAAAACTTATTTCCATGAATTCCTTTTTCATATAAACTGAAATTAGTTGATACTGTCCCTCCTTCTGTCACTTGATAAAAAATGAAAAAGAGCAAACTTCATTTGTCATTCATTTCACACAATCACTTGCAGCTCGGTCTTGTTTTAAAGTAAACTTCTGCCATGCACTGCTCTTGCCTTTTCTGAATGTCATTTCCTTATGTAAGCGGGGTGCAAAGAAATGTGTCTGCAGACATGATGCTGCAGGATCATGACAGTTTAACATACTAATGACAGCATGCTAACAATGCAGTTTGTTTATGTCACTGATATTAATAAAGTATCTGAACCTAAAAACTCACACAGCTGTTAAATGTTTCCATGTTCTGGTTTGCGGTTCTATGGGCAATTTCTACAGATATTTAAAGCAACTAAGGAAAGAGACAACCTCACAAAACTAGATCAAAGTCCAGTTGCTCTGCTTATTGTCCAAATCCTTACTTTAGAAATCATGACCAGAACCAAAGTCATACTCAATTCAAATTCCCTTCTTTCTAAATTAATAATGCTGTACAAATTACTGAAAATTTTATTTTTCATTATGCCTTTGAAAATAAGGTATTTGTCCTCAAAGGATCCTGAATACTTAACAACATAATGAGCCACAAAACCAGGAGTGCTCCTTTTGACGCAATTATTCTGCTTTTCATGCATGGATACACACATATTTATGCTTTAGGTACTTAAATATAGCATCCTTAGTTTGCAGAAAAAATAAAAACCGAGATACACATTGAAATAGATACTTCTAACTAGTAACTTTCTTGATAGCCTAACAGATGCCAAAATGAGGAAAGATTTACACCAACGATTATGAAAATGCAGGATCATTTGAGAATAATAAAAGTAAATGGTGGGAAATGTTAATAGCAACAGCTGTGAAAAGAAATTATGGAAGATTAAAAGTATAGAAGAGAGCAACAATAGTAAAAACAGTTTAAAATTTAAATTGCTTCACAAGAGAGATTCTTTAATTACAATTTCTGGAGATACTTGAGTAAGAACTGCAAAAACAGTGAGGTGTAGATATTTATAATTATTTCAGTATCCTAAGAACCTACTAATACTGTAAAATCACAGACAGGAAAATTATCGCAGATCACATGATTGGATGAACCATGCTGACTTTAAGGTCTATAATGACTTTTTTAGGTTGTACACAGAATAGCAATCACAGGCTTGCTTAGTGGTGAAGGCAGACGCAAAGGTATAGGAAGTCTCTCTACACAGCCCAGCTGATTTGTAGCAAAACTCAGTTTTGCCCAAGAAAGTCTTAGACAGCAAGAAGTAGGTATATCTATTTTATGTTTTGTTATTTCATATCTGTGGGATGAATGTTTGTATTACTGCCATAGACACCGGTACCCAGAGTTGGACACAGCTGAAATGTTGGGAGACGGAGGAAAGGGTAGAGGGCTGAATGTGTGCACACAATGAATACCACTAATGCTGTGCTATATACAATTCCTTTAACTATCCATAGTAAATCCTGCTCTGCAAAGCAGCAAAGTGAACATGTAATAGTTGCAACGTGGCAGAACAGTGATCACATCAACACCAAACTGCAGGGACACATGGCAGAAAGCACAGTATTAGTGCAGTGCTGAAATACACATTACGCAGAAGCATTTGGATAGAAAAGCAATACAAAGTACGCCTGTCCACTGAACAACATCCCAAAGGGTTAAATTCCAAATGACATCAGCAATTTCAGCGTGCTGCCAAAACTTTACAGCATGAGAGCAGGCATTGTATTCTATTAGGATTTTAAGTTACTGTTCATGATGTGTCTCAGCCTTTTCTGGTACTACCAACCCTATGAAACAGGGCTCCCAGTTCAATACTCCTTTGAACTCTGGAAAAGTTCCTTTTCCAAAAGTACAATCTTCCAACTCAAGGCTCATCTTCTCAGACAAACACCAGAAGAAGATTTATAGTCATTCATGCAGGAAGTTAGTTAATAAACTACAGGCAAAATCTGGAATTATTTTATTATAATTATAATTAATAATGTATTATGGTGATTATGGTTTGGCTGAGAACAAACAGGCCAGCCTGAGCTAGTCTGAGATAACTGCCAAATATTCTACACATGTGACAGATGGTGGAAGCATTTTAAAGACTCCCTGTGCACAAGAACTCTGTGTAACAGGGGCTCAGATTCAATGCAACAGCAAAGTAGCTGAAGCGGGTCATCATAAAAGCACGCTAAGCAGCATAAGCTACCTTTAAAGCTTTAGGTTTCATCTAAAGAAAAGGTGAAAAAAAAGAATAGTGCATTCAAGGGATGTGAGGGGAAAGTGGTTGCACAACTTATGTTGACTCTTGGCTGATGAAAGTGAAGGAAACTCCGGCCTTTGATACAGTGCACTGAATTCAGCCGGTATAGGGGGTGGAAGGACAATGGTTGAACTCAGTGGAGCTATATTCCCTTCTAAAAGGGCTTGTTTAAACTTTCCTAACGGTTTTTATCAGGGTGGTTTGGAAACATTGCAACTTACTTTTCCATAAACCTTATTCCTCCCAAGAACATAATTCATTTTATGTGCTTACGTCTAATCTCTTTTGGCTCATCTTAGTTTGAAAAGGGTTTTGAACTCCAAGAATGTTCCTCAAATACTCCCTCTAAGAGTCCCAGAAGGCAAACGCTAGAGTGTAGAGGAGGAAGACAGAACAATAAATGAAAAGTAATATCATACAACTGAGAACTCTCCCAGCCACATCCCAAGTTACACCCGCTGCAGAGAATCCATCTTCCTCTCTAATTAATTTCTTATGGTATCTGAAGCAAGGTAAATTGCAAGGAATAGGCATTTATAGACCAAAAAAGAATCCAAATTAGAAAAAAAAATCAAAAGAAGAATGATACAACCGTTGACATCTGATGCTGCCAGTGTCCCTTCAGCCTTTCATTGAAAAAAACAAGCAAATATGCTGTGTTCCTTTCTACACCAATGTGCTTTCCAGAGCAGTATGCAATCAACACTTCAGCCTTGGCTTATGTTGCATTCATGAATTTAACTTTTTATGAAGTTGTTCAAACAGCAATTCAATGTTATTATTTGGATGAGCTCTCTCAGGCTAGGTTTCCACATGGAGATCCTTCAACCCTTTGCTTTTTGGCAAGAAGTGGAGATGCAGGTGCTATCTGAAACCAATTTAGAGTGGAATCAAACTGGGGACCTGATTGTCTTTTTATACCAGTTCCATGCTCTTCATTTCAATTAATTATTCCTGATTTATCCATGAAATGAGAATCATTCTGAAAGTATACATTTCCCAGAAATGGCATTACCCTTAGAGATATCATCAGCCCACCTATCTGAAAAATAATGTACTGCCAGCTCACAGAAAGAAAAAGTTTTAAAATACAAGCAGAAGCTGTAATTTAGGTTGTCAGAGAAAACCCAAGTTCAGTTTCATGGGGTTACTGTCAGCAAAAGTTGCTGGCTCTAGTGATGGACAGAATACTGAAACTTCTTTCCTGGCTGCTAATGTAAATCAGATATTTGCAGCATATCATTTATTTTCTGCCTGCACAGAGATGCCAGCAGAGTCCTTTACAACAGAAAGGCCAGGGCAAATCATGTCAATTATGAAAAAGGCTTATACTAATGATACCATAGAGAAAATACATGTGTCCTTCACATATCTACAGGGATGATAGAGAGGAGAATAATCCTCTTTCATGGAAGTTCATCATATCAGTGGCAAGGCATACCCTGAAGCCTTGACACAAACCCTATTATTTTTTGTTCAGAGTAGAAAAAAAAAGATCTAAAATGCTACGTGAGATAAGATGAAATCTCAGGTACCCACGCTGTTGTGAAGGACCAAAAGCTATCCTGCCAAACAAAGCGAGAGTCTCAGCAATCTCTGTATTGCTTTTTCCATCTGATTTCATACCATAAATGTGACATACATTGTTGAAGATCAGCATAAACAATTTTGTGTGTGTGTTTGACCTAATACAGTTTTTTTGTGACCCATTTTGGCAAGCATGTGTTTTGTTATCATCAGAACTCACAAAAACATTTAATTTTTTCCACTTCCTAAACACCTTTTTGCTGCTTCAAGGAATAGCATACGTTTACACACAAAAAAATCCATATCAACAAAGCATGATTAAGGTTGTAAAAATCAAGCATTGAAAGGTCAGAAAATGCCAGAATTGTCTGAAGATCCGTAATTTAAATCCCTCATGCCTGTGCATTATGAAAAACTTTTTAATTACATGATAGCATATAGTCAGTTCCATGACACCCCGTTTAGAGGGTCCAGAAGAGCACAGGAGTCCAGGTTTTATTCTTTGTGTAAGGAAAAGCAGTCATTACAGGATAAATCCTACTTCACATCTGTAGGCTTTAAGCTCAAAAATGACTTTGGGGATTGCTCATGCAGTTTGCTAATGTCAAGAGCAGTTTGCAAATGCACAGTGAAGATGGAATATATTGAGATTTTAGTTGTTGAGATCGAATAAATCTTTCCTGAATACACACGACTTTCATTTTTTTAAAAAGCCTTGTATCTTGCATAAAATTGGTCAACTTTTCACTCAAGACCCAAAATAATCTCCTGACAAATTGGAAGTCCCTACTCCACAACCTGGCAAGCGATAGACTCAGAGATGAAAGACTCGGAATCAGCAGAGTAGTTTTTAGCACAACATTTTTAGCCAGTCTGACAAAGTTGTATAAACAAACCAAAACAGATTTACGTACTGGGAAATGCTAGACAATCTCATTAATTGAGAACTGATGATAGCCTGCCTGTGGTTTCACATGCAAAACATGTATGTACCTGCACACTGTATAGAACAAATTAACACATACATTACTAAATAACACTTCAAAGCAAAACAAACACAAGGTGTTTGAGTGGCATCTAGAGTTTGAGGAATACTAAGAAAAATTTTCAAATCCCTTTATTTTAGACCTCTTTTTTTTCAGGGAAAATGTGCGTGGTTTGAAACCTGGGTGTGAATATTGCATGGTGGGAAGAGCTCTAATAACTTCACTCCCAGGTGAAAAAAAGATGTAGAGACATACAAAAACGTGGGCGCTAGCGACATTCTCTGCCTTCAATTACATGACTCCCAGCATCTAAATTTTCCACCCTCTGTCCCACTTTGAGCTTAAGGTTCTTGTTCTCACATACAGAGCTCCACAAAAGTCCCTCCTGCCCACATCTCATTTCTCATTTTCTCCTTCTGCTACTGCCTGAGTTCTACCCAAATTATTTTCTTAAACGCCTACTGTACACTTACTCTGGTCTTTGCATCACATCAATGCTTGCATTCCAAAGAGCTGAGCCATGTTCATTTGAAGTGCTATCGAAAATAGACTTTTTCTGCAAGGTCAACAAATGCTAATATGTCAGCTAAAACGACCTTCTTTGTTAAGTAACTGGTTCTCTAGATGAAAATTATCTTCTTTATCCTGATGCATTGCATGCACTGTTTGACTAATGCAGACTATCCCTGACTTGTGTCACAGGCGTATTTTCACCAGAAAACTGTGAAAAGTAAAAATTATATCATACCTAGGTTAATATCCTAGAACTTCTTCAACTAATTTGCTGGGTTTGTAAAACCAGAGCCACTTTTCTCCCTTCCTGATTAAATATATTTTTTTCCTTAAAGGAAACTTGATTTTAAAAAGATGGGACTGAAATCAACCCCCTAAAACTGAAGACTGCCAAACTTCACAGCTGCTCCTTATCTCTATGATGGTCTGACCAAAACCTCAGAGCTGACAGCTCAAAGTTCTGCAAAAGTTGGGTTATGAATTTTTATTTCTCAGACATGGATACAAGCCACCAATATGAATCTACTTTAAGCTCAAGGAAAAGAAACAGAAAGCACTTGCCTAATCTGCAGAAGTACTAGTGGGAGAGTGTTTTTACGCTCACACACATATATACACGTATAAGGGCAGGATAGTGTTGTTTCTTTTTTCACACTGCATAGACAATGGGATACAACCCCACTTCTCACTTCCCACTGCTCACGGGTACTGCCTTCTTCTGACACCCGCAGAGGGCAAAATGGGTGGAGAAGACCAGGGTTCTGGTTCCAGCCAACTCCAAATGCATATTCTGACCACATCATCAGGCACACGCAAGCTCTCTGCTGCCTAGAGACCCTGTGTATTCTCCCTATGCCCATCAATTGACAAGGCAACCTGTAAAAATCATGTCCCATTTCAGAGATTCAAGACTGCAAGTAAAGTCTGGGCTTCTTAACATTTTCTCTTACATCTTCAACAATAAATTCTTCCTAAGTCCCCTTCCCATGTGAGAAATTTGCTTTTTCCCCACTCGTTGTGGTATTTGGCGTATTGTGTGCTCAGAAACCTAGCGGTCTCAGAAGCTTGCTTTCTCTTGCTATTCCTTGTGAACAAAATGGTGATATATTAGCAGGTACGAAGGATGAAAAATATCTGTAAAGCTCAGATAGCTTTTTACTTAGCAAAGCACTGTTACCTGTCTGCATCCACAGTCACATCATGAACTCCTCTTTGAATGACGTCTCGAGAGGCAGCTAGGTCTGGTATTCGGTTCAGACTTCTTGTATATAGGTTGAGTCCTCCATCTGTCATGTACCTGAAAATAAATGTGTGGTCAATCAGTGCAAAATGCAGCCATCTGGCAATGATGTTTCACTCTAAAGTTAATGGACTGTGGAATTCAAATGTTTAAGGTACGAGCTGTCCTATTAGATGGTAGACTTACGCTAAATATTCTCACTTTATGTGCCCAGCGTACGGAGATCAGATATATGCCTATTTCCTAGGATCATTTGTCTTTTTCTGTGATGGCTTACAGGCCAACCTGTTTTATTAAAATATATTTAGGTTGAAACCCGCAAGTATCTTCAAAAATTTTAAGTACATTTTAAGTATTGCGGTTTTGTCAAATAATAGCACAAGATGCAAGAAGCATAACTCCAGTTAAAAAAGAAAAAAAAGGAAAAAAAATCAGTAGCATTCATCTAAATGGGAACAGAAATTGAGAACCCAAATCCGTAGTCCCTGCTGAGATGCAATCGTTCAGACATGAGATATCCACTGAAGCCCTTACAATGACATTTAAGAATCTATCTGTGTTCCTTTAGCTTGATTCCTACCACTTCACATTATAATGAATGACTAATGAATCAAACAGTGAGTATAGTGCTGCTTACTCACTAGAGAACCATTAAAAGTTTTTGAATTTCAAGCAGCAGCAATAATTTCTGGAATGCCTACCTACAGTTTAATATCTCTATGAGAGGTCTTGGTGCTTATAACTGAGCAGTATCACAAGCCTGTCCTACTCTCAAGGCCTGTCCATCATTTTCTCAAAGGACCTTTCATTAAACTGTCTTCCCTCTTATGCTCTTGTTTTTTACATTTCCCTCTCGTAGTTTTTGGTAACTTTAGTGTAGCAACCTAGTACAGAGTTTGCACAAATTTATTTGTGAAGGACCATGCACATGTATGGCACTTAACACAGAAGTATACATACACAGAAAAAAAATTTGGTATACCTCAGTGAACCTGCTCAAAGTAAATTTACAGGCTTACTGAAATAAGTGTAGTCCCAATGCTAGGATGGTGGCTAAAATGATCTACTGGAGTTCATGCCCAATTCAAATAATCTTTAACACACGTTCTCCTTGAGCCATGAAATGGTGCCACTCAAATCCATCTTTCAGTCGAAGCGTGTGTCCAAGTACACAAACATTTAATAACTCTGCACAGACTCCCAGGCACAAGCCAAGGCACACACACACACCACCAGTGTTCCAGATGTTCTGTTGGTCCTCTCCCTGCAGTTCCTTCTGGGAGCTGATTTAATTGAAATCAACTGTCCCAGGGACTGCAGAGCTAATACAGCAGCCCGGGAGCACCAGCCTCCACCCACATGGTTCGGGGTGCGTGAGCTGGTGCAGATTTTGAGAGCAAAGCTGTGGTAGGGTAGCCCTGTGAGACAGCTACAGTTTGAGATGGCATCGTGTCCTGGATGGCAATCTGGATGAGGGCAACCTCAAGTGCATTAAAACACAAAGGGTTGGTGGGCCTATTTTTAACTAAACTCTGAGGCATTTTACACACTGGTAAGATTTGGCCTGCAGTTCAGCAAGGGATTTCTGAAACCCTGGTATCTGGAGTCTGCAGAAGGTAATTTCACATTTGTTTTCAAAGGTAAATTAAGTCACACTTACACACTAGATTTATCCTTTTATTACAGACAAAATTTAGACTTTTTGACAGATTATTTAGCTAGGGGTGAATTACGCAGTAGGTTCCAAGGCTCTGGAATTGCATATTAAATTTAGCTGTGGTTTGAATGCAATCCAGTCCACATGGATTCTTTCCTGTGTAAGTAAGGCCTGAATGGAGAGACTTAACAAGTGCAACAGGTCTTCCTCGCACTAATTTCTAATTACTGCTGCATTCCTGTTCCCAAGTGTTTAAAGTAATTAAACTGAAAATGGAAAAGGCATAAAGGAGATAAGACTTTACATGCCTCAGTGAATCCTGAAATTTCAGAGCTTATTAACTTGTTTTTAACATTTACCGCACCTAAAAATGTTAACTGAGCATATTGCAACTTACTGTCTATTGAGTCATCCTTATTACAGATGCAAAGAAAAGTCACACCAGATGACTATATTAATTCTCTAATGTGATAAGCTAATTAATACAACCCATCAGGCACTGCAAAGCGTTCCCCTATCTTTTTTTTAAAAAATAAACTCATTCATCCATCAAAGGCAGCATTTATATTTCCTTTATGATAAAAGGTCTTCAGACAGTAAAGTATTAACATTTTCCACGTCTTTTCTCTGTTCTAGCACACATGAATATGGCATCCTACTTGACAGCCACTAAACCTCTGCTGTGGACAACCTTGCCAGCAGTACTCCGTTCACAGATCACTGAGACAGTGCGCCAGGGAGATACAGGAATATGTTTCTTTTATAGTTATGCTTTTTCTAGAGATCTATCTTTGGATGGTGCTTGAGGTGAGACACTACTCTAGAGAGAGCTTTGATCACAGACTTACATTTGCCCTTAGGAACGTATCATACCCAATTTCATCAGCCACCATTCTCTACTCATAGCTATACTTCAAAATAAAAGATTAGATTGACAGCGAGAGTTCTAAATTTATATAGAGCAAAGTAGTGTAGTGTGACACAGCCATGTACTCTGTGGAAATTCTGTTCAAATCAATGTTACCTCAGCCACCGAGCAGCCTTGAGATGCCAACAACAGCACTGAACAGTAATTTAAGTATGAGTAAAACAGTAACATGGCTTTTTTTTTTTTTTTTTAAATGATGCTTTAGGAATTCTAACATACATAGGAGTAAAGTGACTTATGTCCCAAGATTGATATAAGAATTGCTAAAGAGTAATTTGAAACACAGAGAGTGCAGTACCCCAAAGTCAATCAGTTGATTAAGCAAACAAAATTAAAATAATTGTCACTTTCTTCTTGGGTATGCTAGGAGAGTGACTGATCTATTCTTTTATGAAAAGGTATTCCTACAGCTCAGATGATATGCACAGTTGAAAAATTGCAATAAAGGCCTATCACACAGACTATACTAGACAATATCTGAAGTGGAAACAGAGAAAGTCAGTGCTGTCAGTAACTGCTTTTCATCAGCTGCATCCAATACCATATCTACCATCTCAAATAAAACATAAAAATACCGAAAGAAGAGCCATCCCAGAGCAAGCAGTGCAAAATGATGGTTTACCAGATAACTAAGAAATTCCTGTAAGTAATAAGAAGTACCTGTGCTCTTATCAAAGTTCATAGCAAAGTCACGTTGATGTTAAAGTATAAGAACTGAATTTGAAGGCAGGTGAGAACATCATGGGCAGCTTAGGGTTTTTTTGTGGTTTTGGGGTTTTTTTAATATGTATATTTTTATGTAGCAACCATAACGCCACTTCCACTTGTGTGCCAGAATTTGTTAGAAAAATCCTCTTAAACCTGCCAATCATGCATTAGCTCAAATGGGGAAAAAGTGCTACTTACCCACTATTGATGTCATCAGTTCTGAGGCTTTTCCCAAGAATGTCCCCATCGCTCATGTAGCCACCAACGTCAACTTCAGAGGACATGTCCAAATCACCACTTCCTTTCTCAGTCATGTCAATCTGTGAGATATTTCCAAGGCGAGAAACAGCTGCTCGACGAAGCGGGGTGGTGTACATGAATCGAGAAGGGTCTGTGTGTATGAAGCGACTCGCGCCGCTGCGAGGATAACCAGCGCCCAAGGACGGGGCATCTCCTGCCTGCAGCCGAGGACTGGCCTGCCCTAGCCTCCAAGTCACTGGGGTGGACCGGCTTGTCAAGCTTGGTATGCTTCTCCCATTCACCTCAGTTGTCACAGTGCTGTCAAAAGTTGTTTCCAATGTGCTACCAAACAAAATCGAGAAGTCAGTGAACTGTGCTTTCTCTGTTCCTGAGAAACAAGGAAAAGCAAAGGCTGGAAGAATATATATATTTTTTTAAAATGTTCTCTGTGTGTGTGTGTGTGTTTCTCCACGTGCACACGTGTGTTTGTGTAAACAATAACCTCTGCTTATAAAATAACCTAAAATAAATTTTATAGGATTCTAAGTAGATGTATATGAAACAATAACCATCTTTGTGAATGATTGTATAAGACACTTTGACAGTAAAGTATATTAAAGTCACATTTAAGTTGTTGAGGCAGTCTAGCAAACAGTATGGTTAGTGTCATAGTTAATTTTCCCTTGCAAGTCTCTAATTCATTCAGCAACTAGTAATACCCTCCTACAGTCCAAATTTTTAGCAATCTACACAAAACCAGTATACCTGTGGCTTATTTGGGTCCCTCTAAGGCTGGACATAGTTTCTTCCAAGTTCTGCCTCAGGTCTGCTATATTCTTTACAGTTCTCATTCTTCTTGTTTCAGGGTCTTCCCCTGGAGGAAAACAGCAAAACCAGCATAAATTTAAGCGCACACGAGCGTATAAGGTTGAATAAAGTGCACACAAGTATACACAGCTGAGAATACACACATATGATTGTAAATAGGTCTGTCCCTTTAATCTTTTAAAAAATAAAACCTCATCCTTTCAGTAATAAAACACACATATGCCTATAAATAACATGTGGTATGTAAAAAACCCACCTAAAAGAGTCCTGGTGAAGTATCCCTGTATAAAGGGCCCAAATCTATTAATGAAACTCAGATTTACAGTGTTGGGATTTTTATCCTCTGCAATCAAGGCACGATGCAGCCCCAGAGCACGTGATACGTTACACAGCCCCTTTTTCCTCCTTGACATTTTACATGACTTGGTAGGAAATAAAGCCACAGTAAATCTGTGTTTGGAAAGAACTGGGATGACTGTTACAACAGCTCTTCAGTATGCACCTAACATCCCGGCTATTTCAAAGTACCCTTTAAGTCAGGCACTTAATAAAGCATCTTTCCTGAACTGTAATGGTTTCCTGAAGGGGGAGATTATTCTTCATATGGGATGAAAAAAATATTCTTCTTGGGATAAAAATCTGAACACTCTAAGCACATGCGTCATTTATACAATTGCAGATTTTAACTGCCTTCAGGGATCCATTGTGAAGAGCTAGTCTGGTAACTTGAATAGTGAAACCTACAGAACTTCACCTGGAACATCCTGGAATAATGTTTACTTCATGCGATAAAAAAAACCCAAACAAACCAAACAAAACAGAAGGAAAAACAAAGTTAATATATTATGTGTTACAAAAGGAAAACATAATAAGTCTCAAAGCAACCCCCAGAAGTCATATATGAAGAAACAAAAATGCATGTTTTCTAGCATATTCATGTATCAATGAATTTTAGTTCATTTTTCTTTTGGAGAATAAGAGAATTTCAAAAGAAAATGTGTGACAAAAATCACTGATTTGTTCAAGGCTAAAGTTCTGCTTCTGGCTGCGTCCTGTATCTGTTGCTTGAAAGAAGGTTGGCAAGAAGCATCATTATTATAGTTATGTGCACAATGCTGAACATGAAGTGCAAATAATTTCTTTTTGACTCTATCAATGATAAATTTCATGTCATACCTCACTTTGTTAAGTTAATTTTACTCCTCATTCTGGAAATGTTATCATCAAGAATGATATTGTGCAACCACTAAAATTATCACTAATATTTAACTCTCGATTTCAGCATTCTCATCCAGAACAAGCTTTTAATCTAATTTTGGAATCCTCATGACATCTAGAAACTGTTTGATCTTGAATACATCTAACAGGAGATAGTCTGGTGAATTTAAACTCAACATCATACAAAAATCAAGATCAGAAATGCAAGCAGAGGCAAAATACTATGTAGCACTATGATATTTCACATTTGTAAAATGTAAAATACACACACAGACACACATCTTCAAGTTGCTGTATTTCTTATTCTGTTGCCACCTTTCCTCCTCCCAGGTTTGTGTGTGAGTTTATACAAGATACAAATTCAACAATAGTGATGTCTCTGAGGAAAAGCATGGTGTGCCATCTAAGTGAAAAAACAGGTAGGAGATGTTTGGGAAGGAAGGGAAAAAAAAATTGTATCCTTTGCAGAGTAGATAAAATGGGAAAAAAGGAAGGAGATATTAATGTAGAGCTTGCAAGAAAAGTTGCATAGGACAGAGAACTGGGAAATACTCAACATAGGGCCAGAAACAATGAACATTTTATATTTAACAAATTATTCTGGAAAACTAAAGCAAAAAAAAAGAAGTCCTGCAGGAAAAAATTCTGGTAAGGTAAAAAAATCTCAACACATCTGTTTGAAGGCATGGGAAAAAGGTTGACTTGCAGCAGAACTACAAGTATGGGTTTAACATTGGTTTACAAAAAGCATTGGATTAAAATCTACAGTGACATTTATTTCAAATACAAGGGAGAATCTGCAGAAGCAAACTATGATTGAACAATGGTTCACTTAAGCTCCTTAATTTTGAGTTTTGACTAAAGGATGAAGCCTTTGAGCTCATGGACAAACTGGATTGCTACTGTACCCTCTTCTGCAGTCCAGGTCCTATCGCCCAAACACTCTGCAGGCAGTTAAGAAAAATCCCAACTCCTGACATTAAATGGAAATAAATTATTCCATATACATTCCATATACCCTTTATTTCTTCCCTGATAGACAAATGATGCATGATACTAGCCAACGTACCCTGAAGTTGTGATTCAATGTCAAGCTAGCTTTGACAGCAATGCCAGGCTGAGGTTTTCCCATAGTCCCGGCTATGTCTTCTGTCCTCTGCTGCAGCCAAACAGTCCTTCAGGAACTGCTGTTTGCTTGTTTGTTTTTTTTGCTCCAAATAAATTCTTCAGTGGTTTAATGATCCAACAGTCCATAAACCTCTGGGTTGGCACCATGGAACTGACAGTGGGGTCAACACCCGGACAGAGTGGAGACAAGAAGTGGGGATACAGGTCCAGCACTGCTGCTAAACTCTCCATCTTCTCAAGCCACACCCTGAGGACATGTCCATTCACAAAATTTTGCTCCATGAAATAAACTACCTGTGTGCATTTTTACATGTAATACACCTTGCTGGAGGCAAACGTTCACATTCAGATTGAAATTACTACAACTACTCCTGTGTTTCAAGCTAGGCATGTTCAATCAAGCACCTTGCTGATCAATGTACCCATGGATCCCATGTACTGTTTGCAGAGTTTTCTGCACCATCCTGGAGATTCCCGTGAAGCAAAAGGGCTCATGCCAAGGCAAAGCTGGAGATCATTAAGTCCTCTTAGATTGAACCTGCTGTTGGAAGCCCAGACAGTTCCCAGGCAGGCTGTCCGTGCCTGCCTCCAGGCAGTTGCCTGCAGTGCACTCAGTTCCTCACTGTCGCCACCCTTTGCTTTCCCCACTCCACCAAATGCACCCAAATTTACTTCCAGGATCACATTCTGTTCCTACCACAATACCTATATGGGGGGGACCCAGGACCTGTTACCTGCCCTGCCTCAAACCAGGGCTGAAACAGTAGCTTGTTGGTATAAGACAATTTTCTGTTATACACAGAAAGACAAATTGCAGGGTGCAAGCAGGCAGAATTAAAGGCAAAGCAATACTTTATATTTATTTGAGGAACTGAATATAATTCATATTTGCAGTGACTTTGCCCTTTCCTTCCTTTTTTATCCTTGTCAGTTGTCCTTTGCTGTATGTTAACACTGCAAATTCTTGCAGTAAAAATGACAGCAACTGTCTTTTAAAATGTATATTATACAGTAAATAGCGTAACAAAGCCTTAAGGTATAATTGCAATACCAAAAAAAAAGTACATATATATGGCAAACTGCCAAAATATATTTTCACAGAGAAGAATATTTTACTTTCCGACAAATTATACCATAAAAAGTGGTGTTATTCTATCCTGGAAAGGTGAAAAGTTTGAGTTCTAATCTCTTTTGATCTCTCAGTGACACAAGAGGTAATTTCAAAACCTTTCCACCGTTTTTTTCTAAAAAAGATACAACTGGAGTTTTATGATCTTAAAATAGTACATAGTACTACATACAAAATCCTCACAACTGTAACTATTAAGTGTTTTAAAAATAATTCTTCTTTTTTCTTTCCATCCTTCTCTTAAGGCCGTATCAATGGACTCATGCTGTACCATGGATGAGCAAGTCAGAAAGTATAAACAGTTGAACACGATGCTTGAGAGAGTGCAAGATCCTCAGACCTAACTTGCATCTGACATTACCTACATTTTCAGGACAGCACTGTGGCTCCCCATCTACATCAAGCCTCCTTCTGTACAGAGGACCATAGGGATGGTGAATATGTTTTTTTCTGAAAGCTAGATACATCTTGCCTTCTAGAAGAGACGCTATGGTGCTTACGGCAGCAGGATTGGGACACACTGCATGGGTTCAAAGGGAGCCCAGACTCCCCCAGGCACCTTGTTGCTTATTACTATGGCCCACTGCCATCATAGAGTCTAGCTATATTTGCATGACCTAACATATCAGAAATGCTCCCTGGCTTGTTATCTCAAGTGATTCCGGTTTGTAGGCTGAAGAAAAGCCATTCTATTTCATATGTGGAGAGACTGGGATAAGAAAGATGCACCCTGAAACTTTCTGTCAAAATTCTGTTCCTCTTACAAGAAAGTCTGATGTAAATATTTTACTGACCCCATGAAATATAATCTGCTTAAGTAGCTTCATTATTTCTGTTAAACATAAATATGCCAAAAGATTGTCCCCAAATTCTTACCTATAAGCAGCGAAGCATTACAGGTTAATTTCTTCCATTGTGTGAGATATGTACACAGGACATCAAAATAAACATTTTACAGAAATCACTAACCACCTAGGTTAAACTTTTACATTCACATTTCTGAAGCTCACCCATAATTGCGCATTTAATAATACTGTTCGTAATCATTTCAGTACTTCTGCACATGTAATTACAGCCCAAAGCAGATAAAGGAGAGAATAATAATTCCATTAATTGTCTGATTTTCATAAAAGGATTTACAAATAATAAGCAGCTCCCCAGAGAATTGTCTACTCTTAGATATTAACTCCATTCACAAAGTAAAGTACAGGTATTACTCTGCAGGTAGGGAAACTGAGGCTCACAAGAGAACAGGGATTTGCTCAGGGACACGCAGATGAAGAGGAGCAGGGGCAGGTGGAGAGCTCAGCTTCCTTTGCTAACAAGCCTCTAATCTGTAGGAGAAGCCCCTTTGTGCATACTGGTATTGTCTAACAACAAAAAGGTATGCATAAAAAGAGAACACTTGTTTCTTTGTTATTTTGAGATGATAGCTTTTTACATTACATACACAGCTAAAAAATTATCCTGAATGTTTAAACACAATCAGGGCTAAAATATCCACCAGCAAAGAACCTCCAGGCTAGACACATGCTACATGACCTTGGAAAAGCAAGCAGCCACTTCAACCATTTGACTGGCTGAAGAACAAAGCTTTGGAAATGAACACTTTGAGCGCTCTTATAAAAGGCTGAGAGATGAAAAGTAAAGCCAGTAACACAGAAGCCTTTTGAAGCACCTATGGCTGTGGACTTCAAATGCTCACTGGCATGCACTGATATAACTAAACTGGTTATTTAAACTAAACTGAAGCCCTGGCACTCACAATTCCACGTATATGGATGAAATTATCAGCGGGGGCGAAGGGGGAAGCAATACTGGAGGGACAGTTTGTATGTAGGCCGAGACATTTTCTATCTAAACCAAACCTTGGATTCAAGATTTCAATTTTAAATTCATGAAAACAAATGTCATTAAAATTAAATTATTTATGAGTAAACTAATAGCACTTAAATGTTTCACCTTATTTTTGCCAAGCAAACTATGCTCAATTGTTCACAGGCTGTTGCTGCTTATGCAGCCGTCAAAAGTGATTTAGACATTTGTCTTCCATTTCATAGAGTCTTTAGAGGTAAGAGTAAGCAAACAAGGAAGAAATGTCTAGACCCTATTTTTGCATACTATTGCAAATAAACCCAGTTCTGTCTCGCGAAATCACTGTCAAGATCAAAAATCTGGTCCATGCAGATATGTGCTAACGCTTGGGTCTCCTCCTGCCCTTCCTGATGTCAAGCCAAAGTTAACTTACCTAAAATATCAGTATAAAGGACCTGTTCTAGGTCCCCCAGCATTGTTATTATGACATCTTCATCCAGATGTGCGGTCCCTTCACGCAAGCAGCCTTCCTCCTCCTCCTCTGCCCAGTTCCTGCTGGAGAAATGGGACGTGCAGGATGCATTTTCATCATCTGATTTTCCCTTCTCCTCATTGTCAATCTTGAAGCCTTCACCTGTACGCTGGTCTCCCAACCTCCTGGACGCCCTGCTTCCAGCAGGTGGTATCGCCTGAAACACTTGGGGTGCGGTGAGGCTGGGGTGGCAGAGAGAGTGCACCGACTGTGAAAGTGCCTTGGAAAGGGAGCCTCTGCCTCCAGCTTCTGCCTCCCGCTGATGGTAACTCTGGCTGGACTTGGAGGCGTTTCCAAACCAGTTCTCTCTGTACGAGTATCGCCTCTTCTCCCCTTCGCTGATGAGCGTGAGATTGGTTAGAGACTTCTGCTTCTGAAGACGAACACACCCTCTTCTAACCTCCTTGCCTTTAAACACTGACAGTTCAGCAGATCGCTGCATTTTTCCGGCTGGGGCTTCACCTCAGTTAGATTTCATATTTCTGAGACGGACAGCAGTTCAATTCTTCGGAAAGGTCTGGGAGGTGGTCCCTCCAGCACTGCACGCTGCATATCCCAGGTAGTGCATACTTGCACTTGCAATGAAAAGCACAGCTCAAACATGCAGGGTATGTACTGTAAATGACTAGACAGGCACAGTCATTTTCTTTAAAATTATGCTGCTGTCTCTGCTAAGCCACTTCTCTCCCGTCACATTAATCTGCAGTACTTACAGTCATTTTCACTTGGATTTCTCTCAAGCAGAAGAGAGTTGATCAAACACTCTGCTCCAGCACAGAAGTAATCCCAAAAGCCAACTGTGTTTGCCCCTCTCCATCCAATCACCGGTCTCATCGGAGCGGTGGGCCTGCATCTCTGTCTACAGCTGCTGCCGCCTTCTGAAATCCAAAGTAGGCACAAGTGCTGTCTCGGGCTTTTCCCCCCCCCCTCACCAGATCATGACTGATCCCAGTGCACGGCTCTTCACTTTAGATGGGCTGACACAGAACTGCAAGTACAGCCTCCACGTCAGAGCGCAATAAAGAGCCAAAATTAACCACTGAAGCAAAGCTCTGCACAAGCCTCCTTACATTTTAGTATTCAACCTGCATTCCCAGATATATGACTCTTCTCTGCTACTGCAGTGAATGCTGCTGGCTGCCATGGCAGCAAACATCCTGGTGAATTAAACCCGAGACACAGAAGCCTCTGCCCAGTTTACAGTGCCACAGGTTTCAAGACACAGCTTCACCTGAATGGGATGCTACAGTAACAGACCTAGCTCACAGTCAAATCCTATTTTTCTCCTCGAAAGGTAAGGATGACAAACTATTTCTTCCATATCACTGCTACTCCCTGTGCAGGAAGCTAAAAGCAGATTTGCAAATGGACCTTCAGTCTTGCAATTTCCTCTAAAGAAAAAAAAAAAAAAAAATTCAAGATCATAAAGAAGCTAAAAATGGAAGACAACAGTACCTACCCAGTAAAGTGATTTATAGAAAGAAATATTTAATTTCTTTCTCCTTAAAGTACACCTTGTTTGCATCTCTGTGAGATTCAGAGGCTAGTATAGAATTAAAAAGCCATAATAAAATCTTTGTTTCATGATCTTCTGAAGAAAACCTATTAATGGAATAGTAATTTTTTATAAAGCAACTCAGTATCATGTCTGGACTAAGTTCACCAGTTGTAAATGTTGTTTTTAAATACATTATGAAGAGAGAAAGAAGACTTATGTTTAAATGTATACCTTTTCTCACAGAGAAAAAGATATTAGTCCCAGAAATAATAGATAGATGAACAAAGAACTAGCTGAATTTCACTCTAATTTTTTAGATGCAAACTTTTTATCTAGGGGCAATTAATTTCATAAAACATTATGTAGAAATCTACAAATATGAAAATTGCTGTATAACAATATACTGCTTTTGTCAGGGTGAAAACATGCTTGTCTCAAATCCCTACCTGAGAAACCTTGACAGGGAAGTAACCTTTAAAAATACCACCCTAAGAATTACAGACTGTTTGCAGATTTCCTGTATGAATAAACGGGTGTTAACAGAAGCCTCAGTGTACTTCTTGCTTTTTGCTGGCTCAGTTTACAGTTTTTAAAGATATATAAGGAAAAAAATACATGGGAGAAACTTCTTGGAAATTTTAAAGGCAGGGTACATTTTTTTCTAGGTAACCCTCATAAACACAGTACTAATCTAGAAAAAAAAATCAGTGGTCTCAAGCAATGACGGTTTTCCATATTAAATCACTGACACATTCCTAGAAAGACAGAGTCCACAACAAGAAGACATACCACTCCCCTCCCCACCTAGCGCACAAAGTCAAAATAAGAGGAGACAAGGAGAATGCTCTGTCAGCCTGAGTACAAAATCATCCCAAATATTAAATGCCTGCCAATTCTTCAGCATGGAAACAAAAGGTAAGACTGCTGTGTTTACTCCCAGGGCCTGCCAGTTGCAGTGGCATATGGGCCCTTGAAAGGTTTTTCTGAACATGCTGGTGCCTGCCTGCAGCAAAGCCTGGTGCGCTGGTGTGGATGCGGACGCAGCCCCGGCTGAGGAAGCAAAACTCCAGCACTGCCCGCATGCTCCCACACCGGTACGCGCTGCCGGCGCCGTGTGGCTGTAACAGGCTGTTCAGCACAGCTGAGGAAGCTGTTGAGGTTGTTAGAAAGGCTTCACAGGGCTGTATTTACAATAGGGAATTTGCAAAATGAAGGGCAATCTCACTCTTTTTCCACTCAATAGTTTTAAAACCTCGACTTATACTCAAATTGGTACAGTATTCTCAGTTGCTATGTTCCAAATTAATAGGAAGGACAATGATTTGGCCCCACGCTGCACTGCGGTACAGCGGGATCAAGGGAACAGAATCTTTTCCTACCATAAACAGCAAGGCTGAATCTCTCCCTGATACTCCAAATAAATGAATGGTAACTTCCTCAGCCGCCCTTTTATGCCCAAACAGCTACAGTCAGTGGCTTGTCTCCACGGTCAGCTGTAGGCAGGTATGGACATGCTCTGCCTCCACACCGAGCTCATAGCACGCGTGCCTGGTCGTATGTAGCTGACATTCCTGCGGTGCTGTATCTGGCCTCAGTAAGCCCTGTGGACAGGGTGTACTCCCTCGTGCTGAGCATTGCTCTGCTAGGGAAGCAATGCACGGTGCAGCCGCTCAGCTCTGATCATGAATAAACCAGATACAAGACTGCCAGAACTGGCCAGGTATATTTAGTCCTCTTTCCAGCTGGGAGCAGAAGAACTTATGGCAGGGGATTAAATGTCTTCACCCAATGAGCCACGCCAAACCTCATGCATGGTGTTGGCAATAGGTGCCACACCACTCCAGGCTGGAAGGGTCTTTGGCAGGGGTACAGCTGGGTCCTGGGCAACCCAGTAGGTCCCAGTGTCTCTGCTGACCTGTTTCTTCTCCCGCCTGAGCTATTCGCTGCAGCCCAGCTCCAGCAGGACACAGGTCACGGACCATCGTCCAGCTACAGGAATGACACTTGAACTGTGTGGGAGCCACGTGAGGGTAGCTGGCAGCTCCAGCATCCACCTGTCTCACTTACTTTTCTACATACATTAAAAACACAGTAAGTCAAATGCTGAATGCTGGGATATGGAGGTACTGGGGCTAATCACACAACCTTCATTCAGCCTTCGTGTGTATAAACACAATACTACTGCCCTTAATTACAGGATTATATGAACTTTTCCTCCGTTAATCCCACTGCCTCACTTGGCAGACAGATCGTCACGACCATCCTCAGATACAGCAGACACATACGTACATCTCGGATCAAATGCTCAGCACAAAGAACGCTGAATTTATCCTTCTGCTTTACCACACCCCTCTGCAGGGTGTCATTCTACAAAACATCAAATTACAATGTGCAAAATGTCCAGGTTTATTTATTGCAAAATACTTTCATAAAGCTCATCCCTCCATTTTAAGTGTATGAAATACAGTAACAAGCGAATACATCTTTCTAAACTAAGCAGACAGTATAGGAGACCAGAAGAGAGCAAATGTCATGACAGAGCATTATTCTCCAACTACCTTGCAATTCAGTGTATTCCCCACCAACCACGCAGGAATATGTTTAAATCAAGAACAGCACAGCGAAATTCCCCAACCCATCACAGTCAGTGTAACATATTACCTTATTTTTACTGTCTCTTTAATAAAAGGAATTATAAAAATGATTTTAAGAACTAATAATCTAGGGACAAATTTTGCTGTCAGATAAGACTTTCTTTGAAGTCTCAGTGCATAGTTAGGAGCCTTACAAATGAATTATGTAATAGATCTGCAAATGCATAAGATTATGAATCTCTTCAGCCAAGTTTACTTGAAAAAAAAATATTGTAAACTATTTCCACACCTATTAATTAACTATTTCTTTCAGAGACCAAAAAAGAAGCACAGTAAACATAAAAGCTTGAAAATTGAATGTTTTTGTGCTAACCCTGCCATTGATATTGGCCTATAACTCTTAAAGTTACTCTTTCATTTCTGCTTCATCCCTCAGATTTTTTTGCAATTAGTCAATGTTTGTAAATTCATGAATAATTATTTAATCAAACACTTTGCATTAAGCTCTTTGAACATGTAAACACTTGTTAAAGCCAAGCACTATCACTGATTTCATAAAATAATACTTTGTAGCTACTGACAGGTACAGTTTACAACAGATTATTAAATAACTAACTTACTGACATCCTTCTCCAATCAACTTGCAGCAGAGACTGATAAATGTCACAGCTACTACAAGTAGGAATACTGGGTATGAAAGTCTGAACAACTTGTTCATAGTCATAACATGAAAAACAAGCGCCAAAGCAAATTACTTTATCAGCCTTTCTTTTCATTCTCATTTTAAAAACCTGTCTATAAAGTTACACTCCAGTTTTGCAGAAACATAGATACTGAGTAGTCTTGTTGAAGCAACTGGTACATAAAGTACATGCAAGAAA
>NW_008825108.1:3253338-3272284 GCF_000699105.1 Pygoscelis adeliae
GTCCTTATTTAGGACTCCCAAATTTCTGTCTGGGATTTCCTGGACAGAAGTCTACACATCTGTGTGCCACATGCACAACGAGTCTACCGTATGCAGAATGCACTGAAACTACTGCACTGGTGACCCGTGCCTACAAATGGGACTCATTCAGCGTGAGTACGGGTATCGCTGGCACCGTGCACGCAGAGGGGATCCAAGGTGTGCAGGAAGCCTTACACCTATTGCGCATGTGCACCGTGGAAACATCTGGGACCGCTCTGGCTGAGCTGTGGAATATCCAGAGAAAAAAAACCCAAGAAGTAGGAAAAAAGTCTGAAGCACTGCAGATCACATCTGGAACAAATTCCCAGCAGAGATGGAGGAACAGTGAAGAAACCCAGATTTACAGTAGCTCTACCAAGAGGCAGAACTGGCTTTAGGCATAAGCCATGTGGGAAATTACCTAGGGCAGCAGATTTATGGGGACAAGCTATAAATAAAGAGGTTGTTCAGGTTACCAGGGCAGCACCTCTGGGTCCATGCCTACACCAGCCTCACCATCTCCATTGCCTTCTAGCGCCATCCTCCTCTCATGGCTGTGCAAGTAAAACCAAGCGATCACTTGCCCAGTAGTGGGCAGGAAACAAGCAGGTAACTGTCTCTCTTAGAAACAGGGAGGAAGATACAGCAGAGGAGAACTGGAAACTACCCCTACAGCTTCTCACTTTCTCTCTCTGCTTCCCCATCACTGGTGTTCAGACAGTGGCAAAGGGATGTGAACTGCCTCGCTGGGCACAGGTAACAGAGCCATGACCGTCCACCACTGGAGCAAGGAAACTAGCTTGGTTTTGGTATCCTGAATCACTCAGGGAGAATGGTGCCTGAACGACCACTACTAAATCTTTCTAAAGTTATTTTTTCCCCATCCACGTTTTGCTTATATCGTGCAGAAGCCTTGAATCAGCCATGCTTACAGCATTAGCTTAAGATTGATTGGCTGATTTTGCCCTGAAGTGGATTAGGAGCTCTGATATGATCTGCTCGGCTACTTATGGGAGCAGTAAACTTCAACCAAGAGACAATAACAAACACAAGTGTGTAAATATTCTGAAAGTAGAGAAACAGTTTATACAATGATATGGGCTAAGATATCTCTGTCCTGAGCATGTTAGCCTTAGTTGCAAATATTTGGCACTGTAAAAATAATAAAGACTAATGAAGCAGAAACACAATACAGGTGGGACAGCACTTTATGAACCCTCTCCTACAAGCTGTTTAGTGGTTTCCACAGATGCTCAGTCCCTTGCGTGATCTTTATTGACCCTTATTGCCTACCAATATATTGTGGTAGTGTGTTTGGCTACCAAGTTGCAAGAGAAGCTTGAGATAATATAAAGATGATGCCCATCCATAGCAGCAGTGGCAGATTTTAGGAAAATGATAATATCCAAATGAAAGAAACTCTGGATTCATCTCTTAACACCCTGGATGTAAGTGACCAGATCAAGGAAATAACCCTTGCTTATTTCCTTGTTACTACTAGTATAATCCCTTGATCATACCAGAATAAAGATGTTCCTAAGTAACAAAATTTAATTGTCCTTTCTCATGGCTAATCCATCATGGAATACTCCCCTGAACAGCCGTCACACGAGATTTTTTCCATGCAGGTTCACCAATGACAGAATCACCAATGACTTGGAGATAGTTCACCAACGCAGATTAATTACTTATTCAGCAAATGTAGTACTTGATCCATTCATTCTTTTTGCTGCTAACAGCCAATTATGGGTGACACACATCTGTGTTCCTCTGTATACAACAAACCATTGACCACATTTTCCCAGTGGTTCTGCTTTGCTGCTTGTTATGTCAGACAACTGCTAATGCCGGTGTCTGAATAATCAGATTAGAAACATCTCTGATGTCTAGTGCTCTTTATGCCATTTTATTCTTTTTGATGCTGTTCCATTTCTGTTCAGAACAGTAAAACGCCAGGAGACATGATATCCCGTTTGATCATTTCAGCAGGTACTGGATGGATATAATGTTTTTTTAGCATCTGTGGATAATTCCTTGAAACATCTTTTGATTTGTGTGTTTCAGTTATACTCTTTACACATGCAAGACCAATGAGTCTGATTTCTGGATTAATTAAAAATAATTTTTTACTTTAATTTTAATAGGCATGCATCACCTCTAGGGAACATTTCACCATGTTTCAGGATGACATATTTATCACAAAAGCTGGCTGTGGAAATAAGGGGTGTTGGACTCAGGAAACTTCCAAAGGGACTGAGACAAACCAGGACAAAACCTCAATTTCAGTATGAGTCAGCTAAATGCCAAGGCAGTCCCACAAAGCTTGGGCATCTGATTTCCCTTCTGGTGGAGAGATAATTTTAGACTGATGCGTCAAATGACTGCTCTAAAGTGAGTTATACTGTGTAAGAAGAACCACATGACTCATTATAAATTCATTTGAATGTTAAAAATTTGGAGTAAAAGGGCAAAACTACAGGTGAATCCAGTGGGACAGGATTTCACCTTTTATTCTCGTAAAAATGATAATAAGAATAAAGATGCTAATGAAAAAAACCCAAACCAACAACAACAAAAGACAAACCCCCAGCCCCCAATGAAACAGCTCTGGTGAAGCGTCCCTTTGAAAGTACTCCCACACAACCCTGCAGTGCAATTCAGTCCTGCTGAGAAAGTCAGCTGTGACACACTTTGCTTTTTGCATCCATAGGCAGAGTTATGGCCAGATCCTGGGCTGATGGAAATCAGCATGGCTCTGTTGACTTCAAAGGAGTTATTCCAATATGACCAAAAAAAAAAAAAACCCCTCACATTTGTAACCTAATAAGGATTTTACTCAGGGTTTACAAGGAATTCCAGAACACAACCTTTAGCAGCTTACCTCTAGCAGCAGCTTAAAAGTCAGGTACAATAGTAAGAACTTGTTCATTTTCTCATTTTCTGAATATAGACTGATTTATAAAAGCAATATATATCTTGTGTAATTTATGTCTCAATGCTGATGTTATGATTTAATTTGATGATCTTACATGCATCACAGCATCAAACATTCTGAAGTAGATTTTCCACCACTCCTCTTGGAGCACTCAGTATGACTCTAACAATAATGACTTGAAATCCTAGCTTGTGAAAGCCCCGTTTCTGCAAAAACTGATGAAGATGATATTTGAACAGAAGGAGGCAGTTCAGATAAGAGAACTGTGCATTTGAAGCACTAGCTATGCATGACCCAAATTTTCTGCATATTTAATACCACTCATGAATAGAGGTCAGAAGTATTATTTCAACCCATTGCAAAGCTCCTGGTAAGAAACAGATGTAAATAAAGAAGTTCACAGGCTTCTCCTGACTTATTGTTACTCACCAGATATCTCCTCTAGGCACTGTTTGGCAGTCTTACTGAATGACAAATCCATTTTAGTAGGACTGGTGCAGGAGTCAGCAAGTGGTAAAGAGGTACTGTCATTTTCTGAGAGAGTTCTGAAATCAAACAAGAAGATTGATTATTATTCTCTGTCATTCATGTACTAATGGAAACAAATGTTACTTGCAGCTCTGTCTAGAATCGTATATGGTGAAAATACCACGAATGTCACATTCTTACTGTGTTAGTTTGACTCCAGCTACACAAATTTGCAAACAACTAGGAACTCTCCCTGTCTCTCTCTTCAGGAACAACTCAGAGTTAATGCCGGGAAATTTGGAGCCATTTTGTTTCCTTGCTTTTTCTATCTGGTGTCAATCAGATAGAGGCAGAATCCATTTAAATTGGTTAAGTCACATCCCTGCACATATATAAGGGAAATGAAAACTTGTAATTGCTGAAATATTAAGTGAGAAAGGCCATGGGGGAAGAAGCTTATGCAAGGCTGGAATGGAAATCTGGCCCAGATATTTAAATCTATGTGCAGCTTCTTTTGATAATGCCCCTTATATAACTCTGGGGAAATGGAATAATAAAAGTTTTTCCATTAACTTGCTAACAGATAGCCCGTATTTTCTGTGATGGTATATTTCTGTGGATATCATTGATAAATTATAATGGGTACCCTTTGTTGAATACAGTTATTTGCTATTGCATAATGGTAAGTAGCAAGAAATACACAAGCACAGGGATTATAATACAAAATAGATCACACAATTATTGTCTCTTCTTAAGGAACAGCTGTACCATCTAGTTTACACAGGAACTGTTGAACCACGATGCCACTGAATAGCAACCTATACCACATTTCTATACAGTAAAAGTATATATCTAAAGATATACTAGCCACTTTTCAAAATAAAATGGAAAAAGTTCTTCACTTAGAGCTTAATTTCTTACAGCTTTCCTGACATGAATAGCACATTCAGTCTTTTGATTTCTTAAAAGACTAGTGGAATATTTATATCCTAATTTTAAAATGTTACATTTATAGCTCAATTCTCAAAATTCACCATAAAGTGTTTCCAATGACCAACTAAACTGTAAATACAAACATTTAACTGTGTGATGAATGTGTATTTTAGAAGTATAACTAATAAAAACAGTGACTTATCTCTCAAAATAATCTTATGGCAACTTATTTTATGAAATAACTTTCCAGTTAACATTTTCTTCAAAGTTACTTACTGAATGGATTTGTTCAGTAATTCATGACAGTAACTGAGGGAGCAGATATATCGGCACGTACAACAGCACAAGTACTGTCGTGGTGGAATCTCTTGATGAGAATCATTTAACTCTGGCTCTACTTACACAGAAATAAAAATGTAAACGATGTCTGATCTGATGCACTTTCTTATCAATTTCTTTACTTTTGGAATGCTGGAAATGGACAACTGCTCTATAAAAACCTATTTTTGATTCTCATCTACTATTTCTCTCTGTCACACGCTACTGGAAACACAAGCGCAGCACATGCTGCAAGGGTAACTATGTCCTACTGACCTTGAATGTAATTTTACATTTGGTGCTTGAGGACAGTGTCCTAAGTAATAAAAAGCCCACTCTATCCCTCTCCAATGAACACACACTGAAATTCCACAGTCCCACCTGCTTTCCCATATTGCTTCAAATCATCAAAATGAATGAGGGTTATGTCTGCTTTCACTGAAAGCCACTTTGGGAGGCCATGAATGCTCATGAGTACTCCTGTCTGGGTTTAGTGCTGAGACTTGGTGCTGGATCAGTCCAGGGCAAACTATCAGCCCAAAAACACATCTCAGAAAAAGGCACTTATAATAACGGTAAAGGTAATTGAAGTGGTCTGCATCCTTTTTGTTAAACCCAAATCATGGAGCTGCCAGGGCTGGAGCCAGAGCGAGGCTGGAGTTCATTAAGAGGAACACTAGAAAAGAGTAGATTGCTTTTGGTCTTTTAGGAAGAGCACCCAGCTAGGTGCATGCAGTTCAAGTATTCCCAGCATTCTCCACAAAATGTGTATGGAGTTTATATCAGTCCAGTTTTGCCTGTTCTCCTTCTGACCCTATGGCATTGCATTCCTGATTGTACAACTGTTCAACCATCAACCACTGCATCAACCCAGAAGGGTGATGCAAACCCTTCCCTGAGTGACCAAGAGCCTTATGTGTAAGCTATCTTCTAAGAGAGGACAGAAAGGATCCATTCTTGTTTATTTGGACACCTATCATCAGAAAAGGATTAAGTGGTCTGGACCCCCACCAGACACCGGTACCCAGCATTTGCACTGATTCTTCATCTAGTGAATGGGGATAGGTAAACGCAGAACTCCAGTGATCTGGATTGCCCTCTGGCAGTGACTATCGCCCGTACAGTCAATAGAGATGAATACATAACTCACTATTAACTGTATGGGAACACAGATGCTTATGTTGAAAGGACTGGGTCTCCCTACAAGAGTACAAACAAGTAATGAGTGATTTACAGTAGCTAAGTAAACTTTAGTACGATGAGTGAATCTGTTTACTTAAAATAACAATGAATACAAGTTTTCACTTGTTCACAACTTTGCTTGCCCAGGTCACATCACACCTTCTAGAGATATACCAAATACCAATTAAAATACGTTTCCATTATTCAGTGTTTTGTTGGCTTTTTTTCCATTTTCAAAAACCTGATGCAGCTATAACCAGGAAAAGAAGCTGAAAAACACTGTGAGAAGAGATACTTCCAAAGATTTCCATTCCAAATTTTAGAATCTGATCGGTGGGGTTAATTGCAGCACAAAATCCAGTTTCTGGGACATAAGATGGCATTAGAATCTAAGACTTAAAGTAAAAATATTGAATAACAAATATCATATAACGCTAATAATTTAAAAATGTTTGACTTAATTTGTAGAAAGAAAACCATGGAAACACAAACCAAATGTAAATATGATGTGGTTTTCTTAAATTTATAGGCTGCCTGAAATAACAGATCTAAGAAGCATGAAATGTCCCTTTTATCTTACTTGAAACTTGAAAGTGTAAATATAATGTAAAATAAATGTGATTTGCTATCAAAACAAATAACAAAGAAACTGCTGTACTGACTTCATTCAGCATTTTTATGTTTAATTTGGTAAAAACATCAATGATTCTCATTATCTGAGGCAACAACAGAAATCCCACAGAGGACTAGGGATTTTGCAGCAGTTAAAGTTCTGCTTACTTGAGAAAACTGGTTATTTATTGTGGCAGTGATGGGCCAAAAGGCACCTGCCCAGCCCTTGGGCACCCATGATGGAGGTACCCCAAGGATGAACCTGGGGATGGGGCTCCCATCAATAGCTCTTCTCCCACCAGGTCTCCACTGGGTTGCCAGCTGCCACAGCAGCCTTTTGGTGCATGATGGCCAAGGCCCTGATTTTTTCTGGAGCTGAGCTTAGCCCAGATGGGCTGAGAATGGTCTAGTGGTGAAAGATTTCTAAGCAAAACCCATGTAGAAGCCCCAGCTCTTGGGGAGTAAGGAGGTCCAGGTATAGACTGGGTGCCTAAAACTTCAAGTTGCTCTGCTCTAGGCCTGTCACAGGGTGTGATACATTAGAAAAAGCATGTAGATGCCTCTTTGCTTAGCTCAGCCATTCTGGTTCAAAAAAAAAAAAAAAAAAGGAAGGTGAAATAATGAGATTTGCCTTCCCCTATGCTTCTGGCTTTTACTTCTTTCTCTGGGCCATATTAATCCCATGAATGACTCAAGTGATCTCTGCAGGACTGCAGCACAGATTAAGCTCCAGGCAACCAAACAGCAAATTAAAAGATCTCATTAACCTTACATATTGGCTTTAATGAATGGCCCTCTATCCTCTACCTATTCACAGCCCACTGCCTTAAAAAAAAAAAATTAAATCCTTGCATCTCTCTTGACATCAAGGAAAGTGAAAATAATTTCAGTTTAGTCAAAGCAACCCCGTTGACATTTCTTCCAGTGCTGTGCATCTGCAACATAGGTTAATTTAGGCAACTGTCATGAAAACAGGACAATCTGTTTTCTATTTTAATCATGGCAATCAGAGAATATATTTATACCCAACCCACTGAGGTATATGCTACCTATTTGTAAGAGCATCAAACTTGCTTAATGGGACAAATCCTGCTCTCAATCACACCTGCACAAGCTCATTCAGTTTGATTAAAATGAGCCTGTACAGGAGTAATTAAGAACAGAATTTGGAACACTGCTTAATAAGCTGTCTGAAACGCAGTCAGTCATTTCCCGTCTCTAACGAAATAGCCAACCTTTGATAAACACAGATAACATCAAAGATCTGTTTGGTTTTTACTCGACATTCCAAAAGATATCAGATTAATATGCTGGGGTTTTTTTTTTCCAACAACTCTCTGAGGTGCAGCTGTCTTGAATGTGTATCACTGTCAGTGTAACAGACTGGCAGGACCACATCTGGAATATGAGCAGTTTGATCACCCATGTTCAAGACATGTGAGTTAAATTGGGAACAGCTGCAGGGAAGGGCTACTAGGATGCTCATGGGGAAGAAGAAACCCTTCTGAAAGGAAAGAAAAGAGACAATTTGGTTTAGCCTTGTAAAAGAGAAGGAAGGGGGTGGGATTATTCCCTCACATATTTAAAAAGAGCGAGCAAAAAGAGGGAAAACAACTTTTTAAGTAAAAGGACAGTATTAACAAAGTGGATGCAGTGTTTTAATGTGGGTTGTAAACAATTTCTAACAATGAGATGAGTGAGTTTCTGGAGGAACCTTCCCATTGGAGTATTGGGGATTAACTAGTTTAAAATAAAGTTTAGTTGATTTATGAAAGGGTTAATATGGTTGCCAGTGACAGAAAACTGGACAGAATAGCCTTTTTGGTCCTTTATCCTACATTTTACTGATTATTTAGTCAAAGGAATAAGGCCACACTTGTCTGCATGACAATTTAAGAGAATAACATCAGATCATAAACAGCAAGCAACTGAATTATCAAGCTACTGTTTTAACTCAGTATTAATCAAGTATGTCTTTATAATGATTTCTTCGCTTATTATCTTCCTTCCCATCTCTTAAGCCAACACCTCTACACTGGAAACTTTTCTTGCACAATTACTTAAAAATCAAGTATGAGAAAATGGGAGGATTTTTCTAAACACTGTGTTTTTGTTACAAGTAAAACTGGTGGGTGGCAATGTTTAACGCTACCTACGATTGCAAAATTTTGGTGGTGACTGTTGTTTTATTTTCACAACAGTAATGTAAATAATGGAAATCAATAAAGCACTGCAGTGTAACCTTGAATCATCACATTTTTAAAGAAGAGTTGCAGTATGTTTAGCAGCACAATCTATTATTAACAAACACAATTAACTCATAGAATGTCTTTTACTGAAAACTTCATTTTAACTCCACAATCAGTGACCAGTAGTACCTTCTAGTCATTAAAACTGGACATAAATATGGCTTCACAAACCCTGCAGATGCTGTGCTTGCAGGATGCCTAAAGAGTAGTTTATTTTTTCCCCTAAGCCAGTATAAAAACATCCTGAACAGGCAGCTGGAATTGAATTTCACCGTGCCTCCAGAGGTGCAACCAGATTATATCCTCCTTCCCATCTGTCACAGCTCTGCACTTCCCATGCACCCTTGAAGCTATGCTCTAGTAATAGAACTGTTTCAATTACCATATAGGAAAGGAGATAGGAAGAAGATTTTAGTACCTGGTAACATGTTTAGTTATTACACTGATATTTCCTTTCTCTGCCTCTATCTAGTGAACACTTTAGTCCTCACAGAATCATAAAGTAATTTAGATCAGAAAGATGTTCTAAATGCCATCTGATCCAATGACCTGCTGAAAGCAGGTCTGGTTACATTAAGTTGCTCAGGGCCTCATCTGGTTGAGTCTTGAACAGGTCCCAGGACAGAGCTTCTACAACCTCTCTGGGCAGCCTGCTCCAGTGTTTTACCACCCTGAAGGTAAAAATATTTTTTCTAACTTTCAATCAGCATCTCCCCTGCTGTAACTTGCATCTTTTACCTCTCATCCTATCACCCTGCATTCCAGAGAAGAGTCTGGCTCCATCTTCTCTATACCAATCTACTGGGTAGCTGAAATTACCAGTTTCTTATTCTTCAGGGACAAAAGGAGTGCCAAACTGGTTTTTGTAGTCCAGCATTGACACTGAAAGAGTATCTCTGCAAGGTCTCAATTCAGACAGTGCTGAAACTTCTTCCAGATGTCGCTATCATTAAACTACAAACTTAGCTGAAGAACTGAAATCTAAGCGATGCACAACATAGAAGTGCAGCTCAGGATGATGACCGGTCAGCTAATTCTCTGCAGCAGTTTCTATACTTTCAGCATTTCAGGCAATAAGCAATTCCTGAGCACCACAGCCCCTGGAATTTGGGCACTTCAGATTCTATATGCCAGCCATGGAAAAGAGACCCACTAAGCTCCTACAGCGGTTACTGGAGGAGTCAATAAAATAAAACTAAACTGCAGTACATGTGTCCAGTTACAACTCAGCGTTCTCCTATTGAAATATTCCTTTAGTGTTTGAGCAAATCCACAGCAAATGTTAATTGCCAACACATCACATACTGCATGTAGGGTTATGATGATTTACATCAGCTTAGGATTTGCCCCATGGAGTGAGGTGACATTTGTGTTACTCCTGGGACTATTAGTTATGTTTCCCATTTTATGGAAATAATGCAAACTTACACAATTTGGCTCACAAAAGCTAAAACAATGATTGCATACAACAGACTCTTCTCTGTGCAAGAAAATGTTTGGAATTACAGGTTATATTACACTTTTGAGCAATGCGTAGGAAAGCTAAAAACTCCAAATACTGCGCAATTAAGCTGTTATTCTGTTGCTAAGATTTTAGGAGAAAGATTCAGACTTCTTTTTTTTTTCATTAATGCCTCTTTTTCCTGTTTTCACTGTAACCCAGTAGGCACTGAACTTCTCCATCTGAAATTTAAGTACCACTAGGAAGATAACTAAATTCTATGGCCAATTTCAATACGAGTCTAAGGGACTCCGGCAGATGGCACAATTTCCATCTTCCTCCAATTCTGTCTATGTAGAAGACAGAATGGCTGGCTTTGGCTGGGGTGGAGTTACTTTTCTTCATAGTGGCTAGTATGGGGCTAGGTTTTGGATTTGGGCTGAAAACAGTGTTGATAATACAGGGATGTTTTGGTTACTGCTGAGCAGTGCTTACACAGCGTCAAGGCCTTTTCTGCTTCTCTCCCCACCCCACCAGCGAGCAGGCTGGGGGTGCACAAGAAGTTGGGAGGGGACACAGCCAGGACAGCTGACCCCAACTGACCAAAGGGATAGTCCATACCATATGATGTCATGCTCAGCATATAAAGCTGGGGGAAGAAGAAGGAAAGGGAGCAATGTTCGGAGTTATGGCATTTTGTCTTCCAAAGTAACCGTTCTGCGTGATGGAGCCCTGCTTTCCTGGAGATGGCTGAACACCTGCCTGCCCATGGGAAGTAGTGAATGAATTCCTTGTTTTTCTTTGCTGGCATGCACGGCTTTTG
Organism: Pygoscelis adeliae; assembly: GCF_000699105.1. Taxonomy (NCBI): domain Eukaryota; kingdom Metazoa; phylum Chordata; class Aves; order Sphenisciformes; family Spheniscidae; genus Pygoscelis; species Pygoscelis adeliae. The sequence goes on from NW_008825108.1 coordinate 3,264,321, forward strand.
CTTTACCTATTAAACTGTCTTTATCTCAACTCATGAGTTTTCTCATTTTTACTCTTCCAATTCTCTCCCCCATCCTACTGCAGGGGGAGTGAGCGAGCGGCTGCGTGGTGCTCAGTTGCCAGCTGGGGTTAAACCACGACAGGAATGTGTAATTTAAAGTAGTGGCTGGTATACTTTAAACAATTATACAGTCTCTCACACCTTCCTCTTAGTTGTTTTTCTTGCTGTATCTCTCTTATCAAGCTTTCTGGCAAGTAAATTACATTTACTTCAGCCTTTCTTATATCAGTTGGACCCTGCAGTCAACTTCAGAGGGGACACAGAAGGGGCTGTAAATAACACATTCACAATCGCATTTGAAAATAAATAATCACTTGCTGAGGAGGATGGAAGAATTTAAGTTATACCCATTTAGATTATCTCAAATGCAACTCTGACTGTTGCTGCTAATCTTTGAAGAGAAGTAATAATCCCATATGAATTTCCATGCCATGGTGTTTAAGAGGCATAAAAATACAATGTGATATCAGATAGAACAAAGCACCAAGAGTGCAAAGCTGAATAGTGCGATGTATCATTTCAGAACCTCCTAGTGAAACAGTATTTTCTATCTACTGTCCATTAATAAAAATACACAACTCCTTGAAAACATGAGTGTTGATAACTGTTACAGCATTGCAAAATACATGCCAGCCTCAAAGCAACTCTTTGGAATACTTTCTTTTACTCAAAAATCTACAGTAATATCCTTTTGGGTAATAATCAAACATTGCAGAATACAAGATATCTGCAGGTATCAGCAATAAACCAGAAAAAGCAGTAGCTTACCTATCCTTGTGTTAACAGCCTAAACTCATCACAGTAGTATATTGCAGTATATTGCAGCATTCTGCAGGATTCTGGATAAAATGCACTGTAATATTACTAAATTATATTGCAACTTTTTACAAGGACTGCAGCACAAATGTACAGAGCCTAGATATTCCTTCTAGCTGTAAGAAACTTAGTCTGAACGGTAACTATTGTTTATTAACTCATTGATCTATACAGCTGTCCTAGCAGCTAACAAGTGCACCTGAAAATTCTGTGTATAAATTGTGGTGACTGCTCAGAAAACAGTTATGTTTAAGAGCAAGAAAGTGTAAATACACTACCCCAGCTTCATGCACATTTCTACTTGCCATACATCCACAAAAATAAATATGCTGACTTTGGAAATGTGGATATTTTATCCTTGGTTATGTTTATATTCTTCTATGAAATCATTGTGTACTATTACAAAGCCCTTGAGAATTGTAAGAAATGTAGTTACTGTGTATTTTTGGGTCAGATTCTGCTCTCAGTTACAGAGATACACATTGAAGTAACCTCATCAAAGTCAGTCTATTACTCTGGGTTTATGGCATTCTGAGATCAGACCTTGGCTCTGAGAATTTTATTTTCATGCGAGATTTAACTTCAAATACAGTCTCCTTTGCTGTTTGTTTGAAGCAAACAGATGATTATTAATACCAAATTTTACTGGAAGATGCATGTTTCTATTGCCCTTTAAAATTCAAAATACAGTTTGCTTCATGATGAAGCTTAAAAGAATGATAAGATATCTCTATCATGCAATGAAATTGCATCAATATGTGGTAAAATTGCCATTACATAGCACATGCATCTGAAGGCAAAGCATAGCTTGTGTTTCCCTCCCTTTGTATATGCACCCTAACACATATGTAGGCCATCCTATGTACCATGCTGCAAATCGTCTGTATCACTGAGGTTATTCCATATAGTTATAAAGAAACATGCATATTAAGCACATTTAGTGATACATTTAATTGAAACTCAAGAGGCTACCCACTGCATATTAGAATAAATGTAACCTATATTACACTTTTTTCCTCTCCCATATGATTTTCTGAACTGCTTTTGTTCAGAATTAACTTAAATAGTTTATCACTCATGCAGATTGGTTTTGAAGCTATGTTTAGTTGTGTGTAATGATATATATACTCCCTCAGAGCCTACTTCAGCACCTCTTTAATCTTTAGCCAAGATTATCTACAGTACTACTCACTAACAAAAACTGCCAGTATATTTTGCTTAATAATGTATTTGTCATTTTATCAGATGTTAAATTTACCCACAACTGAAGCTAAAGCCCTCCAACAGCTGACATCTGAAATCATTACTCAAACCAGCCTGCCAGTCTTTCTACACTTACTCTGTCTTCTGAGCTGTACGACGACGAAATCTCTCAGCTTCTCTCCAGTTGCTCTATCATATACAAAATAAATTCAGAGAAAGGTTGATACATTTAACTGTTCATTCCTTTATTCCAGAGCCTTGGCCATCAGAAGAGTTTGTATCACCTGTAAAACTTAACTGCCTCCGTGGAGTTAATCTATACCTAGTTCACGTATAAAACTAAACAGGGAAAGGGCCCGCAAACAGCAACCTTTTCTCTCTGCCCAAAACGTTGTATATGGTTTTTCCTCTAATATCCTACTAGTACTGTTACATACTCTGAAAACGTCAGCAGTTTATTTTAGGATTTTTTAAGAGAACAGTGTATTTTAAGCAAATATTATTGAATATCAGCAAATAAATGTTGAGGTTCTTAAATTGCAAACAACAATATTCGCACTAGAAACCTGACTCAGCCGTGACCTTTCAAAAGCAGCACAGGGAATATATCATGTGATTTGTATTTCTAATCAAAACATCCTGAATTTTAAATGGCAAACATTTGCAGTGGATTGCTTTTGTACAAGGTAGAGACTCAGAGTTCTTGGAAGAAATTATTCATACAGTAATATTAATTAAAAAATAATATTAGGAAAACGTGCATGATGCTGTGACAGAAACTGGGAGATAAGAAACATAACAGTGTGATCCACCATTGCTCTATCCGTTTTAGCTCTCTTTCCTAAATGGTAACACAAACCCAGTTTCCCCCCGTGACCTTACCTATAAATGAAAGGAGCTACTGTGGCAGTATTGGGGTGGCTGTATTGCTGTTGCTGAGGAAGCTGGACGACACCATTTCCCGTGCCTTGGCCGCTGCTTGCAGCCATCGAGGCCGACAGAGCCGCAGAGGACCCTGGGGTGAGAGCTGCGCTTGGTTCTTTCCCTTCAGAAGAAGCAAGACCAGAGGAAGGAGAAGCCTTCTCGCTAAGCTGAGATTTTGCTGTTGATTGGGACTGGTTTCCTTTTGTAGTCCTCAGTTTGTCAGCCTCCTTACTTCCCATGCCTGCGGAAGAAGCGCTCTGCTTGGCTGTTGGCACCTTCGATCCAGGTTTCGGGATCCCGCTAGAAGACGGTATTAAACTTTCCTTCTTGGCTGCTGTCGTCTTGCTTCCCTTTGGGATTAAGCTTGCAATTTTTGAGCTCTTCTTTGTAGATGTTTCAGTGACCTGGTCCTTCTCTTCCTTGACTGTTTTCTCAGTGCAAACTTTGTTTTTGTCCCTGTTCTTTTCCTCTTTGTCCTTTGGCTGTAGCAAAGACTTTTTATTGCTGAGATTTTTGCTTCCAGCTTTCGGGGGGGTTAACTTCGGTGATACTTTGGGACTGCTACTTGTGGAGCCGCCGCTGTTCACCCCACCGCTTAAGACATCCATTTCACCACACTCTGAAAAGGTATCATCCTCTCTCCCACTGTCACTGGGTCCTGAGCTCAGCGACAAAGGAGGTCTCAGAGCAGTCCTAGCATTAACCAGCTTGAATTTTTCCAGCATAGATTTTTGTCCAGATGAAGGAGGCTTCACGCCTTCAGAAGGGGGTGGCTTGAGCCTGTCTGAAGATGGAGTAGGGGAGGTTGCAGGACTAGGCTGTTTCACGGACAGCATGGTAGAGGTCGCGCTGTGTTTGACATTCATGGATTTGCTGCGCCAAGGCTTGCTGGCACTTGGAGAGGGTATGGCAGAGACCTGCTGCTGCCCGGTGCTGGTGGGATGCTGCACATTTCCATTCATGCCTGCAGATGGGTGAGGGCCTTTTGGTGAATCTGCTTAAAAAACAGAAAGAACCATAACGGCACAATTATTCTCCCATCTCCTGCTTGAAGGTGATACCATACTCCTCTGGCATCTAAAACAGTTACGTGATTTATAATAAACATAATTTACATGTGCATGGAACATGAAGGATGCTAATCGAAAATGCCTTTTTTTCCCCCCACCATCACAGTGTTGTGCAATACTTCTACGAGCTCAAGAGAGCCTTGGAAACACCTTCCTTGTAACTATTTCATTATACAAATTAAACCTTCCAATTTAAAGCTTTTATCTTTAATAAGTCATACAGAAATTCTTCCAATCACTTGTTAATAATAAAACACTGAGACATGGAAGAAAACAGAATGCTACAATATTGGAAAAAAAACAAAACCAGAGAAAGATGGTTTTGATGTTTAGTGAAAGCAAAATTTGTGCTAGAAAGCTGAGGTTTTGGGTGGGCGGAGGAGGACTGAGTAATACTGAAATTAAATGGATACAATCAATATTCATAAAAGCAAAAAATGGCAGGTCACTATACTTTCTTGTTTTTAAGTACAGTTAAGAACCTTTAGTAGCTGACTTCAGGAACTTATCCCAGTGCACTTTCATAGGTGGGAAAAAATATGTATCAACAATTTCACCAGTGTCAGTACCTGAAAGTTACAGTGATATACCATCTACATGGGTACAGCAACAATAGTTGTTTTGGGCCTGAAGCTCAGGTAGGTACAGAAGGCTTGTTTACGTGGCTCTGGTACCTTCACTACATTTACATCGTTCAGGAAATTCAGCGAATCTTCAGAATGAATAAGAAGACGACTCCTTCTGCAATAATCAAACTATGCTAATTGGCAACAATGATTTTAAAAAAAGTCATCTAGCCTTATTAAGCAAAACAGACCGATGCACGAAAGGGGTAAGCTCTTCTGTATGAAGCTCGGATTTCCAAGATATATCTGAGAATCTAAACACTATTACTCTGGAGCACCAGAGAAATGAAGTGGTAATGGCAATCAAATATGTGGTAGATAGCTATTTCAGCAGATGACATATTTTTTCTCAGGGTATCCATCTTGTCTTGCCATTCAGTCTTGGGACTGCCAGTGAATTAAGCGTACGCCTGCTTATAGTATATCAAATTCAGCACTACAAGAAAGCCTATGAAACATGCAATGTGAATATAGTTCATGGAATGGCAAAAAAAGAGTGCTTGATGTGTTACATACACACATGACTCCAAAGCCATGCCTTGGGACCGCTCTGTCCGATTAATATAGTAGGTGAGAACACTGAAGACATTTGCCCTTTCAGCACAGAGTCTGAAGTTATGCATCATTTTAATTTTTGCAGTCTCAGCCCTAAGGCCCTAGTATGGATAAGACTACCCACCTGGAAGTCTGAAGGCCACTAATACACATAGGAAAGGGAGGATTTTGAGCATCCTGAAAGGGAAGCTGTTTTTTCTTTAACAAAAAGAGAATGCAAACATAGCAAAATCTACTTCTCTAAACAGCACGTAAGAAGTTGTAGTTTAAAAATAAAAAAAAAATCTGAACAAAAGTAACATGACAGAAATGTAACAGATTTACTTGCTTAACACTATTAACAACTGTACCGTGGCAGGCCAATCACCTCCACCTTCGATAGATGCTGTATAATTCCATCTGCCCAGAGTTTTTCATGTGCTCCTCAGCCTGATATGGAAACCTCACAGTGCTAAATGAGCTCAGTCCACCTTCACAGAAGATTTCAAGCACCTCTGCTCCATCCAGTTACTAGGCAAGAAGACGTTAACTGGTAAGGGTTGCCTCAGAGCATTTTTTGGGACAGGTGAGGTTATGGCTTATTCCCCAGCTCCGGGTAGCACTATGCACATGGAGCAGCTTTGGTGGGTGGCTGCAGAGCTGATTCCTCCCTCACGACCAAGGCAGGAATTGTGGCTGGGCCCCTGCTATTTTCTGGTGAGCCTCAGATCCTGGAAGAGAGCCTGGGGCCAACAACAGCTGTTGGAAATTAATGCAGCCCTCAGGCTTTCTTAATTTATACCATGGATCAGCCCCGTGGCTGATAGCCCAGGACTGGGTGTACACAAGGACCTTCTTGCACACGTCTTGCCTTGCACTAAGCTTGCCTTAATTACACAGGAGGATTGGGGTCTTTAGCTATCCCAATAGTTTTACAGAACAATTCACCGTAAGAATATGCAAAGCTGATGCAGAATACATGTAACAATCTGTGAACAGCAGGATGTCACTACACTCTGTTGTACTAATTCTGTTACATTTGGTAAATGTACCAAATGCACCATACATGGTAAATACCATATTTACCTGTATGGCTTCAGGTTATTAGTTTTACTTCAAAAAGAAAAAAAAAAAACCCAACATCCGATTAAAAAGAAGAATGTATGCCTTACCATATTTCCTGTTATATAATATTAAACTCATTGGGGGACAAAATTGTAAAAAGAAGAGTATTTACCATTTCATCAGCAGCTTGTTCTGCTACATATATAGCAAAAAAACACGGGTTCCTGGAACCACTGGTACTTATTTGATCCCTACATCACAAACCATAAACAGCATCAAAAAAGTTACAGAGAACTTTAATTTGCCTTTAATCTTCAATTTAAAGTCTATCCTTGATGTTTCCGCAAGGAACGTGGACGGCATGCTCTTAAGAAATATTGAAAGTCTGTCTGTATGTTTAAAGATGTGGAATAAAAAGATTTATTTCCCCCCCAGCCCAAATGTATTACTTGAAGCTTCACATCATTCATTGCTTTCTACACGTTCAATTGGGACTTAGCTTTAGCTGTTCATTATATGAAATCTGTCCCCACCTTGTGGTGATTTTGATACAGAGTGAACCCAACCTATGACAAGGATTTCATATTTCTATAAACTAAATTTTACAAGAAGACAGGCTTCTGTTTAGGGCCCAATCCCCTTACTGCTGAAATGCATAATCAGCTTGTGGCGAAAACAATTTTGCATTCTGCTTGACAGCTTTGTGCTTCAGGGCTCAGCCCAACCTGCGTTGGGAAAGGAGAACAGCAATACCCCCAGGCATTCAGTGCAAAAAGGGAAATTTCTACCAGAACCCAGCAAATACGTGACAACCGAATGGACATTTTCAAGTCCACTTTTCATAGGCTGTTGCACAAATAAAGGACACGTGTGGGGTTAAACTTGGGTCCAGTATATAATCAAATTCCTCTATCTTCTCGTCTGTGACCTTTGCGGTGTTCTGTGCCGTTGGAGAAGACAGGACCTTTGTGACAACAGCTCCCCCACTGCAGTATAGTTAGGTACTGATAATCTAAATATTCTGCAACAGACAGGTGCCCAGATTAGGGTATCCAATTTTAGTCACTCACAATAAAAAAGGTTAGTAGAAAATGGAAGAGCTGCAAGGGATTGCTATAAGGATGTTTCGAGGAATGGGAGGTCTATCTGGTGAGATTAAAAAAATTCAGCTTGTTCAACTGTCCCGTTCCAGATGTCCATGCGAAAGTAGCTACTCCTTATCAGCACAGGAGGAGACCACCACCAGGGACAACTGGCAAAATACTGGCACCAGAAGAAATGTAAACAAATTAGCTCTAGATGTACGTACTGGCCACAGATGAACAACGATTTGCATCATCAGACAGTGGAGTTCCAGGACAGAGTTTCTCAGAGTTGGTATGGGCAAAATAACCAAATACTGTTGAAGCCGAGTTTGGACAATACACAAACACCATTTTATATTATTAAATTATATTTGAAAGCAGGCAATTAAACTCCAAGACGTAGAGGCCCTTATCCGTGCTCAGGTACAGTGTTTCTAAGCTCTAAAGTGTAAAATTTTTTTTTTAAATTTGACTTGAATTAGAACATTATTTCTTTGCTGGGCTCAAAGCACCCTGGGTATCCACCTTATTGGCAATGTGAATAGAATCATAGAATCATAGAATCATAGAATCATAGAATC
>NW_008825108.1:3272968-3306573 GCF_000699105.1 Pygoscelis adeliae
CCATCGACCCAGCCTGTCCGGGTCCCTCTGCAGAGCCTTCCTAACCTCAAGTAGATCAACATTCCTGCCCAACTTGGTGTCGTCTAGAAACTTACTGAGGGTGCACTCAATCCCCTCATCCAGATCATTGATAAAGATATTGAACAAGACCGGCCCCAAAACTGAGCCCTGGGGAACACCGCTCGTGACCGGCCGCCAACTGGATTGAACTCCATTCACCACAACTCTCTGGGCCCGGCTGTCCAGCCAGTTTTTGACCCAGCGCAGAGTACACCTGTCTAAGCCGTGAGCCGCCAGCTTCTCTAGGAGAATGCTGTGGGAGAATGCTGAATAATTACTTTATTCAAACAGTTTCATTTTCATAGTTTTATTTTCGTCTTCATTTTATTAAGTCAGAAGCAGATAGATGTGATGTGACCTGGAAAACAGACATGTTCTTCGAAACCCAACCATAAGCTGCAAAGTCCAACAACAACAACAACAAAAAATCAGCTCACTAAAGCTCGACAGATGAGTTTCAGCTAATGGCTTGTTTATTGTTTCGGTGTGTTCTGTGTTCCTGACTTAACCACAAAACAGACGTGTTCTTCGAAACCCAACCAACAACAACAACAAAAAAAAATCAACTCACTAAAGCTCGACAGATGAGTTTCAGCTAATGGCTTGTTTATTGTTTCGGTGTGTTCTGTGTTCCTGACTTAACCACAGCTATACACAGTTACCTGTGTCACAGCAATGGGTCAGGTCTGTGGGTGAAAACTGGGCTGTACTCAATAAAGAGCAAACCTGCATTCGCTCAGGGGAGCTCAGTTTCTTATGGTGTGATCTACTCCCTAAGCAACATTCAAAGGAGGTAACATTAATGACATACTAAATAATGAAATACTAAATAAAAGGCCCATATCACATCTTATTTTAGATCACCTTCAGGTCTCCTTTAACTCTGTGGCTACATATCCATTCCCCACTGTGACTGAGTTGGAAACCGTGTTATGCAGGAATGGATTTCAAGTATTACATATAACCAGATTAAAAAAAAACCCTTATGCTGTATATCTTTTCTGAGGTCTCCTTATAGCACATACACGAAGATGTACAGCAGAGAAAAATGTACCAAAAGTGGTCTGCCCTTGAAGAGGTCTGGAGGTCCCAACCTCTAATGGCTATTTACCTAGCGCAAGTCATCTCGTTTTCTGCTTCAGTTTATGCAGCACTCATGCAGAATTACAAGCTATTTACTATATGATCTGTGTCTCAGAAATTAGAGTGTATGGACTGTATATCCATTCTAACAGAAGCTGTTAAAGTTATCTTGCTCCAAGCATCTGCATCAGAAGCAAAATTTGAAATATAAAGTTTATTATGTGTGCCACACTGTAAGGAAAAATCAGTTTTTCAACGTATAGTGACACTTTTTTTTAAAGAAGTGTTTGTTATTATTACTATTACTATTGTGAGGGTTGAAGTTTGTTTCTAAAGAAATTCTCCAAAAAAACTCAGGCCACAGAACATCCTCAAATACTTTAAAAAAATATCAAAAGACTACTTGAAAATTTCATTGTAATATTAAAAAATTAGCCACTATAATAATTAAATTTAAAATACAGCATGGTTCAGTTGTTTTTCTCTTTAAGCAAAGAACTAGCATGGTGAATTCAAATATAGGTTCTCACGTGTTCTTTTAGGGTACTATAAAAAATATCACTTCGCTATCCTTGCACTCACAGCAGTCATTTTCTCTTCTGCTTTATACTCTAAAACAAACTTGTATTTGGTTTATATTTCTATGTAATATCAATGTTCTTCCATCCATTCTGCTGTTTTGAGACAAAGAAAAAAGAGCAGACAGAAACATCTCAAATATAGTACTCTGTAGTTATGCAACATTACATTTTCTATATCCTGTAAAATGAATTGGGTGATTATACACAAACAAAGCCACCCCTTATCCTCTTACAGGTGATGACTTCACTAAAAATCTCATCAAGGTTCTCATTCTCTGCTGTGAAGAAATGGGAAAGTAAAGAAATCCATCATGCAAAAAGCCACATAAATGTGCAATGCAATGCAAACCTTTGCAGTCAAAAGACAGTTTCCAAGTAACGAGTTAAGAATATTAATACCTACAAGCATGTCTCGTCTTGAATCGTTTCACTCTCACATATTTCAGTAGCAAACTTATGTCAACATTATGAAGCAATTCTAAAACCTAAACTGCTGTACATACCTTCACTCAAGCGGCCACATCTCCTACTTCATAACTTCACTATCGTATTTGTGAACTACACAGTGTCTGCTTAGTTTTCACTCTGATCTCTTTCTAGTTTTAGCCTGGATATCTTGCCACAAACAAGTCCTTGACAAAATAAATCCCACTATAGAACTATCTAAAACATTCAACCCTGATAGTAAAAATAAAGAAATAACTATTGAAAGGATGGTTTTATATCTTCAGATACAGCTAGGGGCAAAGTGTGTTCATCAGAATTTTGTAAAAAAAAAAATATCTGGATAGCTGCCTGTTGCTTGGATGAAGAACATTCACTGCATACTTGTTCCTCCCACAGACCCCAAGGATGCAAACGGGTACTATGTATATTGTATCATTTTCAACTGTATTCTAAGCCAGAGATATGAATAAAATGCTGTTCATTACACAAAGGGAGAAAGAAGGGGGGGACGGGGCTGGATTAGTTACACAACTCAGAAAGCTGAATTTTTACATTATTCTTTCTGAGATAAAGCTTGAAGAGACACATTTTCCAGGGAAACAGTGTCAGGGTGGGAGAAACAGAAGGAACCAGGGAACTCAGTTCATTTCCATAACGGAAGTTCATATTTAAAGGAGGCAATAAAACATGAAGACTGAATTCAAATCCCTGTAAAATTTCATTACATTTGACTTAATTTCCAATCCTCTACTCAGACATATGTACACTAGGTAAGGTTCTGAAGGAAATGACGCATGTAATATTCTGATGCAAATATAATATTCTGATTCTTCCCCATTAGAGGCTAAAATGCAAAGTCCCCTGAAAATTATGGCAGTCTTCCTTTGGGTATGAGTAGACTTGAATATGGACCAAGATTATAGGCATCCAATATGGATTCATTTTTGCTTCAGAAAAATCACCCAGTGATACTTACATCAAAGAAGGATGAATTATAATTATAACATCTTGAAAGTTTTCGCTAGCCAACTTTAATCCCAACTCAACCACAAGTCCTATTTCAGAGCCCTACCTCCATAGGTCTTCCTTACCAAGTCTAAATATTACATTCACTTCTTTGACCCTTGTGGATGGGTTGTTTTGGTGATTTTTTTTTTCTCTTGTATGTTATGTAGAGTAAGCTTAGTAACTTTTAATCACTTACCTTTTTCATTTCCGTTTGCATATTGTGGAGGCTTGTTTTTGTCAATGCTGTTAAAGCTCTGGCTTCTCCGATTTAAATTAGAAGCTCCCTGGACTTTGGTACTGCTGCCTGCAGCTGGCACCCTTGAGGGTCCTGGAAGCCTGGAATAGTATAATCAGAAATCAGTTCATTTTACATAACGCAACATATAGAGGAGGCAGTATGCAAATATCAGACAAGAATTTAAAACCAACGACTGAAAACGATGATTTCACGTAAGCAACAATGAACAGGAGGATTCAAATTAGTTAGACTCCACAAATGAAAATAAAAGCTTATCCTTAGGCACACAAAAGGGAAAAAGACGCTTTCTAGAACCACAAGACATGTAAGAAGATGCTTTGCATTTGCCATTAACATTGCTAAAACAGATTCACCCTAACAAAGCATTAAAGTGCAATATCAACTTTTATTTACATCTGTCACTTTTGAAGAGGAAATGTTACAGAAATTGATTAGAAAGCACAACAATTTCACAACAGGTGAGAAATATTTCATATCTCTTGCTCTAGTAAATGTTTCACCGCTGCATTTAGCATAAAAACTGGCTGTTTAGTTATCTTCTTTGGTTATTTTTCAGCAGGCTGTTGGCTAAAGTACTTCCACCTTATTATTTTAAATGAAAAATATTGAGAATACATATTTTAGCTAGATGCTACAGATGCATGTATACCTTTTAGATATAAGTATATAATGTAGACTCTACAGTTCATTTGTTAGTATTTGCTGCCACCATCTGAACCTTACTGTGTGGCTATGCTAAGGAAAAAAAATGTAGACTCTGTTGCCCCTGGCGTGTGTAAGCCTGCAACTCTTTTCCTTCTGAATCTGTTCTCTGATGTAAGATTCTTTAATACATGCTTACTTCAAACTTTCTGCAGCATCTTTATGGGCACCCCCACTCCTTTCCAGTTTTGTTATCTGATAGGCAAAATGAAATGCTCAAATCAACAAGGGGCATTTGCCATAGGAGAAGAATATCTCTCTTCTGTTTCTCACTTATTGGAATGATATGATGATTTTAATAGTGGCAATGCAAATTATACCAGAGTTATCGAATTCTGTTAGTTTCACTATATTCGAAAGAGCAGCATCAGAAGGGAGAAAAAAAAATCACGTCACAAAGAATTACAAAACGTTAGATTTCTTCCAAACTTTTTTTTGTTTAATATACTGGTATAACAGAAATGTTCAAATCATTTTATTTTCATTAGCGAACATATGTAAACAGCTCCATGTTCTCTTCCTTTACCAATTTAAGCCTCAGAGAGCTAATCCATTAGTTATTTTTATGGCTCATTCTGGCCGCCAGCCTGCCCTCCTAGTCTCTGTGCCGAGCCCAGAGCAGACTGTCTCTGCTCTGCAGCTGTACGCATGCTAACCTTTACTGTGACCCATGAATTCGAGTGATCTTCTGTTCCCTGAAGAATGCACTAAAACAAACTTAAAAATCCATTTGCTCCTTCTCATTACCCTAATTTGACAGGCAGTAAGAGCCCTGAGATCGTTTGTCAAAGGTAATGAAAAAAGCAATGAGAAGGCATGTCCAGCACTGGAAACTCATCTGTTCTGTTAAAATATCAAATACTTCTGCATATATTCTGCATGCCAGAATTCGAGAACTTGCCACAGTAAGCACATTATACGTGAGGTCATTTGCTCTACACACTTTCCAGTTTACCTCATTTGCTGTCTTTTTTAATTGAATTCAGGTTTTAAATTGCTCTTGCAGAATCATGTTAAGCAGCTAAGGAAATGCAAAGAGGAGAATAACAAATAAGGGACAAGTCACATACCTCTGAACAGGCTTCGGAAACACTGCCACAGATTTAAAGTATTAGACAATAAGACTGTTAACCCCGACATGTTGAATGCGGACAAGACAGGAGCATCAGCAATAAGGAAAACTGAAGACCTACAAATGCAGGTGCAAAGCAACTGGACCGTGGTATAACTCATTCCAAGCTATCACCAGCAACTCAAATTGTGTTAGTGCGCTATACTGCAAAATGCAATCTTTATTGTAGATTATGCAATTTAGAGTTCATTGTTCTCACCAATGAACTGGACAGCAAAGGTATAATTAATGAACACATTAATTATCCCCCGCAAAAAAAAAGCTAGAAACAAGATTAAGCTTTAGACCTCTGTTTTTTTCTTCTGCAATCTGGCTTGTAGATTTTAGTGCTCATGGAAGTGATAAAGTAAAAGTACTGATGAAATCTGAAACAGGTCAGCTCCTACACACAGCTCTGTCAAATTCACTGCCAAAACAAAGCATCTTGTTAGTGGGGACTGTGTGCAGGCTACTCTTGACAGAGCAGAAGTCTTGGAAGTGGTTCTTTTTTTCTGCTCTATTTTGCTTCTGCGTGAACTTGGCTCTGTGAACTCAACTTCTCAGGTGGGTTTGCGATACATGCAAAACAGCTAGTGGGAATTGGGATGGACTCCCAAACTTCTTTTCCTTCAAGACTAAAGTAATGATTTGATCCAGAGTAGAGAGCACTAAAATCACCAACTAATCCTTCACATCCAATATTTTACATGCAGGATACAAAGATGCAGGATACATAACAACCAGAAATATTACTAATATACAGTACGAATCAGCTCCTTCCAGTCCACACAAGGCTTTCCCGTGGCAAAGCTCATAGTTGCAAAGCTTGCACGCATAACATAAATACACATTGTTTAATGTCTGCTTATGTCCAAAGGATAAAATATCAATGGGCATATACTTGCTTGAGTATCACTAACAAGCAATAAATTAGAGATATTTAACTGACCTAGAAGTCTTTTTTTGACTGGTTGCAATTCCACTGTGATTAGACTGAGTTGCATATCTGGCTGTGAGACTGTATGAGAAGAAACAGAGAAATTGAATTAAAGAATTTCTTTGAACATGTATAGAAAGAACACACTTACCAGCAAACTGTGAGTTAATGAATGCAAATTGAACATGGATAGAAAACACAAATTAACTGGCAAAAATATGAAATAATGCAAACATGCAGATTTTTATGAGATGCAATGCACAGATTATGAAGTAATGGATATTGTTATAACTTGTCTCGTTTGCTAGAAATTATCTCAGGAATAGACAATGTGGGCAAATTTCCAGTGACTGAATTACTGATGTCTAGCTCGATTCACACAGAGTGCACCTCAAAACTTACTTTGTGCCTTTTTTTTTTTTTCATCCACAAAAAGTACTAAGCACAAATATACAGCTACTAGTTTCTCCAGCAACCTGACTGGGTTCACAGTCTGGCTGTTAGGAACTAATTTGCTATACCAGATCCAACGTGGACTCAGAAAAATTCCCGCTAAAGAAAGGTGGCCTTCCTGACAGTAGAGCTATATGGAAGAAGCATCCCATCATAATTTTCATTACCGTTACAGCAGCACAAGTGATGTATGTGATGCATTACCCAGGCAATGAATCAGAGGCTTCATTAGGAAAGCCCTGACGTGCTTAGACTCACTGTTAAATTCCATAGGAAAATGCACCTCTGTCTATTAAGGCATCTGAGTAGTATTTCTGCAACAGATGTGCCGTGCTACAGGGCTAAAACCTGTACATTCCTTTTGACACCCAACAATGTGTCATTACTAAACAGCAAATTTATGCCTCTATTCTTTTAGACATTTGCATAGGGGATATGTCAAATGTACGGCCAAGGTAAGGCCTCCTGCCAGGCAATTTCAGTTACTGTAAACAAGTGCATCCTTTGGGATCCACACAGCCTAAGGATATAGACAGGTGCCTAAGCCAGGTGCAATCACGGCACCAATTTCCTTGTATTATTAAGGAAGTGGTGGAGAACTGAGTAAGCAGAAACTCTGAATCAGTCACAGATTGCTTTTGTCTTTTACAGTTCTGCATCTTCCAGCAATCCTTCTGAGTAGCAGCAGAAACCACAGTGCTCTAGTCCCGGCTTTATAGACTGGCAGCACTTAAAAGAAACACCTGGTGGTATTGAGTCTCCCAGAAAAGTGTTAAGCAATTTCTGCTAAAGCAGATAGCCTGAGTATAGAGCAGATGGGAGAAGCCCTCAAGGGAGAAAGGTCTTCCCATACTGGCACAGCAGTCCTGAAGAGGGGCAAGGGGAAGGCACAAACCAAGGGACAACTTGAGACTTGAATGGGATGCGTCATTATTGTTACTTTACCAAATTAAACCCCAATAAAGGGTTCAGCATTGCCTCTGTGCCTGCCAATTACAAATGGTACATGCGCACATGATGAATATAAAAAAAGGAGAGTACTTCAGTCTTAAGAGGGCAAAAAAGAATTATTCAATATATAAAAGCAGCATTCAATTCTCTGACATATATCTTCACAGTAATGCTGACAAAGTGCTTTTTTATATGACCATAACTTCCGTGGGAATTATAATAAATTATAATAACATCATAATAATTACAGTTTATATATTTTTATCTGTCTAGTCATTAGTATATTGAATTATATTTCACTTACAGCTATCTTTCTTAATAATGTCTGGACTTATGATGCAAATGTGACATAGGTTGTTTTGCTGAAATTGCTAAATTTGTGCCTGGCATAATAGCCCATCTTTTGACGAGGTCTTCTACTCGTGTTTTTGTCAACATATTTAAAAGGAAGGAATCTAGAAATGGTTAGCTGCTTAACTGCATTGCCTAAACTAAGAAGTTGGTGAGAAAAATGGTATGTCAAATAAAACCTTAGCGCATTTATACTGTAAAAGGTAAAATGATACACAGTACAGTCAACAAAGACAGTGAGCTGGAAAAACAGAGTGAATAGGATGTATTGCCATAGCGTATCGTTGCTTTTCTACCTCAAACAACACAGTTTGAGTAACTGGAAAGATCAAATAACTTAATCTCAGTGATGTTGCTGAGTTGTTGATAAGCTAGCCCACAGACAGACAGCACCTTTTTTTTTTTTCTTTTTCTTTTTAACAGCAATAAATACATGAAGCACCTATCTGGAAACGCTTGCTAGAATGCTTTCCTTCTATGCCTGTTACTTGGGACTCCATCCACTAGCAAATTCATGAAACGTCAGCCTATAGACAGCTTTCAAAATTTCCAGACAGGCTTGAAAGGCATTGATGGACGTGTCAACATCAGTAAAGTATCATTTCCACTGTGACCGAGTAAATTTATTCTCCAAAATAATGTGACAAATGAAAGGGAAAAAGAGAACTTTAACAGCTCATAAACCAGGTGCATCAAGTTCCTAATGACTTTGGGTTTTCCTTCTCAATTAGCACTGGATGTGCTGGACCCATTAAAGCTTTGCACGGATGCCTGTTTCCCAACTGCTGGCCCCGCTATTACAGATGTGAACTGCAACACAGTTGCAGACTAGACTTGTCTGGCCACTCTTCTAAAAGTATAAACAAATATTTACCTGCTGCCCTCTGTCCTACCTGATAATTGTCTGTGGGTAACATCTGGCAGTCAGGAAAATAAACCTGTTTTGCTCAAACCAGCTATTTTTTATGCTTACAGATCCACACAAAGGTGTAACAAATATGTAACAAATATATATATATAACTAATATAAACAGTACAAGTTTAACGCTACAGCATTTAGGACAAGGAAGGATTTATTTGTCAGAGGGCTGGAAAGGGGGATTTTGAAAGCCTCTGGTTCTCAGCTCTCTGCTCCCAAGACCCTTTCCACTGCCATAACTCTTCTACCAGCAGTCTTCCCTGACGTGGTCACAGCTTCAGCTCCTCGGAGGAGCCACAGCAGTCGCCTGCAGAGTGCATTGGCAGGAAGGGGACATGCAAACTACAGAGGAGACCAACCCTGACTGCAGAGCCTGCAGGAAACGCCACCGCTCCCGGAGCTACAGCCCGGCGTTGCAGTGCTGGGGGCAATTGCAGCACTGGACCTGGGCCAGGACCAGGCATCGTGCTTAGCTCTCCTCTTCCACCTAACGCATAGGGGAAGAGAAGGCAGATGCTCCTGGTTAAGCAAATCCTCTTCAAACCAGGTAAGATGGCATACATGCATCTGATCCCAAATCCTTAGAAATCATCCGGACTCTGCAAACTGGCTTCCAGGTGGAAATCAAGCCCCAGTATTTTCACTCGCAAACCAGGGAAACACTAGGCAACACAGCCGATATGAAACAGTGTCAGTGGGTAATTTCTGTTGCTGGTCCCTTGGTTAAATGCTGTGAAAAAATGGAATAAACACCCGGAGGCTGCCCAGAAAGGCAGTTCAGCACAGAGGTAGCTGGGGAAGGAAGGTACAGAGATGTTAGAGATTGTACTGACCCTGAAGTGCTGATGGGGAGCACCGCAGCTGTACTACAGCTATGCTGGTCGCAGGAACCTGGACTCTGTGCTACGCCACGTGGCTCTGCAGCACAGTCAGTCGCGTTGGGGAGCTATGCATCATGTTCCACCAAGATGGGGAACTGATCGAGGGCATGCAGTTGCAGGCAGGTTAAAAGGGTTTAAGTGGTCCTAAAAGGTGCAGGGGAACCTAGGATGTCAACATAAGCTACAATACTAGAGGTCCTTAAATGCCCTCCCGCTGAAAGTGAAGTGAAATATTCAACTGAAATGGGCCAATAAGAACAAAAAAGATGAAGAGGGAAGACAAGTGACTGCTCAACACTGGACTAAACTGCCAGAAAATCTGTCTTGCTGCCATACAAATAGCATGGTTTATCAAGAAAGAAGCAGCTCCTTGAAAGTGTGTATACCACGTAAAGCCGAAGGATGGAGCTCCTATAAACCTGGATACAGAGCATGAATCGAGCTGAAAATATTTTAACCCCCTTCTTCAAAAAGTAACCCATGCAGTGTCACCCTGAATATCATTTACTTTTCATTAACAGTCTTCAGAAAGTTCAAAAGGATCATGTTACATCAGACTGTCACTTTCCTATAATGTTAAGAGTCACATGGTGGTTCTAAAATGCCAGCTATGTGATCTGTTAAAATTAGACAAAAGGCAAAGGTGTTTGTAGTATGTAATCAAAGTCTTTCTACCTTACTGGCATACTTGAATTTTAATAGCTGTTGATCTTATAAAGTGCATTTATATCACTAAGGTGACTGCACTCCAGAACTGTTCAAGACTTTTCTATTAGAACAATTCCCTTATAAAAAAACTACTTTAAAAAGAATGCATTTTTAATGTAAAAATTTCCCCAGAAGGCCCTGATTGTGCTGTACACTTTTTTTCCCCCTTTTTAAATTTTTTTTTTTTTTAAAAAAGCTCCTTGGCTGTATAATTCTCATCAGCCTGCCTGGCAAAAAGCACGAGAGAGAATATTCTAAGGTTCACCTGACTCCAAATCCCAAGTGTGCCTGGAGAGATGCCACAGGAAACAAAACCAAGCAGTCTGGGCAGGTAAAAGATTCCTGATTCCTCAAATGGACAGCCAAGGAACACTGAGGAAGAAACTAAAAAACCTGAATTTTCCCACGAACAATATTTTTCAGACATTTCTTTTGCCATTTTAGCCCAGTCCTGGTGAATTAATCCACGCTTATACCTACATATATGTATCTATCTATCTACATATATATATATTTTAAAATGTTATTTATTTGTATATAATTGTTGTATATGTATATGCATTTTATAGATATATCTATATTTCATATTTTATAGATGCATATTTTTAATATATATATATCTAACACAGAAACACACATTTATTTTTTCATTCACAAGAGGAAACGTCTATGGCTCAGGCAGTTCTAGCTCATACCATGTCATCTGTTCTGTATTAGGTGGACATTTCTCCTTTCCGCTCTTTGAACTTCTGGCATCTTATACAAGAGGTCTGTCTCCAACTGGTTCAGGCTTGGAGGTACAAGTAAAATTGTGGTTTCAATGTTTTCCTGTTGTTCACAGCTCATAAACCAAAACCCAGATAACCCAGTTTTGCATCAACATTTATGTTCTTGCAGAACACGGTGATTTGTAATAAGAACGAATCGTCCGCCACAGTGACCATACCTTTCCCACCCTGGTCCCACTATTTGTAGTGTAGGTATTTTGTGGAATTTAATGAAAGAATATATGAATCACAACATTAAAGAAACAAAGATGATATCAACAAAGTAATAAACGTTCTACTTAGCTACTGTGCTTAACCTGACCTGTAGCTCACCTAAAATAATGCAATCTTTAAAAAAAAACTAATTTCTCTGAACAAATCGGCCAAGTGGATAACAGCGTGCTGCCAGAACTAGGCCCTTAGGGACCAATTGTACCCTTTTATGACCTTAGCGCCATACCATTTACGATCTTGCGCTAGAACAAAATTATATCAGATGTTCTGCACAGAAATGTATGCCACTATTCTGTTTCACAATTTGATAGAATAAGACTGTAACAAAGTTTTCTCCTAGAGGGAATGAAAAAGAGGGTGATAGAAAGCCTGAGGCTGTCACTTCTTCAAATCTACACTCATCGTCTCTTGAACCTTTTCATAGATTTCCAGAAAATCCACATTCATCAACACATCCTAAAGTATGGTTGGGATTGCTACAAACCTGCATCAGTCAAACAATTAACAAATAACAGTTAAGCCTGTTTTTATCGAAGGTATTAAAGTACATTTGTGAGCATTTTGTTTGGTCTCCCCATTGACTTTAAAATAGTAAAGAGCTATGCAATATAAAGAAATTACAAAAGATTCTACCAACATTTCGGCTATGCTCCCGTAAGCATTTTCAAAAAAGCAGACCAAAACACAAATACAAATATAAGTGATTCCGTAAGCTGCCAATTTATCTCTTGTAAGTGTAGTGACTTTTAAATACAACAAAAGCTCATTTTTTCAATTCTATTTTAATCCATTTTCCATGGGCACCAATTGTCGTGAACAGCACTGCCTGTGCTTCTTTGGAAGTGTATGGATTTGTAATTTTTTTTTTTGGTAAATGAAGAGAGAAAGTCATCTTCTCCATAGCAGCTGCAAAATGTAATGTTATTTCATTAACTGACATCTGCAGAACAACAATGTGTAGAATATCACATTTGTTGCACAGTCTGTGAAAATACTAAGAGATAAAAGTTGATCAAAAAGACTGACAGTAGCAAAGAAAGTAGCAGTACAAATATAAAACTATGACTTAAATGAATGCAAGAATGCTAGGAAAAGACTGAGTCACACATTGCTACCAAGGAATCTATTAAAGAATAAATAGGAATAAGGAAAGAACATTTTGCTTCAGAATAGGTAAGAAAATTAATCATAGGACAAAAGAATGAAGACTGCAATAATTCAATATGGCTCACATTGCACTTTACATGTATTTACATTTTATTTGCCATCTACACAAAATTATCAGCAACTTCACATGTTTGCAAGACATGAGAATTAAACAGGTGGCAGGCCTGGGAAAGGAAAAAATGCATGGATACAATTGCATCAGATCTCCTTTTCAGAGAATGAGAAGAATTAATGAATCTCTATGGAGAGTGAGGGTAGAGCAACAAAGAATGGCTGAAGGGAAAATAACTACGTTATAAAGCTTCTATTCCTTCAAAAGGAAATATATGAAAAGTTGGGTTCAAATGCTGCAAGCATGAATGGAACAATCCCCATTAAATTCTACATGATCTGGATTAGTAACAGTGAAAATTATGGCCAAAGTGCATCAAAACTGAAATACAAAAAGTAATGAATGGCAAGGGAGACAAGGGCCAGACAATGAGAATATCTGAAATGCACAGAATCGTCACTAAACGGAATTAAAACACTCTTTTGAAAACCATAAGAACAAGCAACAAGAAAGGATGACAGTCACATTTTGAAATGCAAACAGAACAAGGGGCAGAGAAAGAAATATCGTTCTTGAGCAGATGGCAGTGGTAATTTATAAACAGGAGAAATCAGTGTAACTACGTGTCACAGGTTCCTAAAGAAACTGTTCAGACAAACATCAGGTACTTTGCAGAGAGGAAGAACTGTAGAGCATACGAAGTAACACACAAGGGCAGGTACCAACCAGTAAAGGAGAAGTTTTTCAGGATCCAGTCCACAGAATTATGTAAGAAAGTAAAAGATATAAGCAGTTTCTGAGAGGTTGGTAGTGAAATGGTTAAATAGGAGATGAAAAGTTTAAAAAAAATCTTAAAAGCTATTGAGAGGCTATAAAATGCTTTATAGTTTACATTTTTATATTTTCTATCCAGTAGGTGCTATATTATGGCTATAGAAAAGACCATTTGTTTTAGAAACTGAAAGTCTGCTTTGAAACCTCTTTTTTTTCCTTATTTTAAGCTTAAAAAATATTATTAGATATCTTCTTATCTTAGAGAGGATGGGCTACAGGGAAGAAGAATGTGACAAATACATTCTTGCTATTGCATTGTTCTCCCTTTTCTGTGTGAAGGTTATTAGAAAAGTTAGTCAGTTGCCATCATCAAAAAGTAACCCTTTTGTGTATGGTAATTTCTAAGTCTCTCAAATGAAACAGAAGTTTGTATTATGAAACTTCAAATAGTGCTGGTGCATTTTTGCATGGTTTCAAAATATAGCCATTAAGGTGAATTTTAGGAAAAAAAAATAATTGCTAATGAAACTGTGGCAGTAATATTAATACGTAGGAGGCTATGAAGGTGTATTTTTTACAATGTTCTGTCAACATATCACAGCAGTGTCCTAGAAAACTCGTGAAACTGCAGTAATTCCCAGCATGTAATGAGAGTTATATCAAATGTGTAAATGAATTTCATGTTTACCTTATGTGAGGTAAACAAATGGCGTGTGCAAGAAGAGCCACTTTTCCTGATGACCTATACAGTGCTTATCACAGGAACAAATCTCTTCTTTAATTTATGCAACTCACCATTATTAAATATCATCTATTTGCTTAGGTACACAGTTAACCGATTTAATTGGTACACAGAGATACTACATACTTTAGTTACTTGGACTGCGGGACAATGAAGATGAAAGAACTTCCTTCCTAAAGTTCCTTTGTTGGGAACTGTGAAGACTGTAATGATTGCGTCTTTGAGGAGTAGAACAAAATGGGGCCAAAGCTGATTTTCAAGATAGAAAGACAGCTCAGTTAAAATAAAATTAAATCCCTAAGGTCCATTTGAAGGTCAGCTGCTGCAGATCCTGGTGCAATCACATTAAGCAATTCATTCTGCATTACCTCCCAGATGCATAAAAATACATCAGATTAGACTAACAGCAGTTAGACCTTTACTAGAAAACAGAGAGCAGAAAGAAGAAATAAACCTTTTTCTAATTTTTCTTCTTTGCAGTCATTAGATAATGATTCTGTAGTGGGAAAAGCAGGAACTACCTACCTGTTTCCCTTCACTACAACCAAGTGACTAGCAATGGCTAGAGACTTGGTTCATCGCTTTCCTTTCTATTAACCAAGGAAGACACACGACTATGTACGCATTCCATTTTTCAGCCTATGTCAGTGCAATGCACCTGGTGCAGAATGTTAAGGTTATATTTTAAACCTCGAGAATACTGAAACAAAGGCCTTTTTCTACACTGAGAGTGGTGTAACCAAGACTGGCATACGGATTGCCAGTATTCTGGCATGGATCTATTTAAATTCATAATCATAACCACTACATTTGCATTACTGTGTTTCACCCAGCAGAAGCTGCGTGTCCAATATGCTTCATGTTTTCCCTAGTACTTCTGAGCAGGAGGCAATATGAAACCCAGTTCCTTATATATGCAACTGCCTGTAGAAATCAGCTACCTAACTTTGTTTATACGCCTAGGAAAACCAGGGTGCTCTTTTAATATAACAAATGTAACAAAATCCATCTGGACCTCAAGCTGTGCTCATCATTCCTGTGCGTGATAAAATAGTTTGTCCGTCTCGGGGAATTTTGCTGACAGCTTACTGAAACCAGTTACTGCCTAATCCATAAATGAGACAGAACTTCTTTCATCCACATGTGTTTTCTCTTAGTATCTGGGTGGTTGAAAGATCATCACTGCAGAAAGTTTAGATGTATTGCTGTGATAATGGAATCCACTAGCAAAGCGAAGCATAAAAATATAATGTAACCATTGTTGTCATCTATCTGTACTGACAGATATAAATAAGGCCACCAACACTGCATTCTTTTAACTAAAACTCAAAGCTGCAACAAAGTCATACGGAAAGAGGGAAGTGCCTACCTCAGATTTTGAAGTATTCAATTCCCACAGCTAGTCATACAAGAATATAGGAAATTTTAGGATAAAAAGAAATCAGAAATCACATCTAAAACGATTCTCTCCCTTAGGTTACCATTTATTATTTACCACAGATTTTTCCATTAATCATCTAAATAATTTTAAGAGTTTTTATACTTACTGGTACGAAATTATAATCTTCCATAAATAAAGCATATTCTTTGCAATGAAATTTCACTTACCATAAATCAACTTCCTTTGTTCTTTTTACATTTAATTTGAAATGTTGCTATTGGCCCTAGGATTAGATAGGCCAATGATACTCTTTCACATGCAGAATCTTGCTCCCCAGCTGTGTGCACAATTTTCACGATTTTGAGCTTGGTTACAGACAGATTATATGGGATTAGTAATGTTAAAGTATCACCACACTGACCAATTTTAGATAACTTTGTTAGGAGCCTGCCATAGAAAATTCATTATCCTCCTATCCAGACTTTACACTAAGGGGAGAGAGGCTCCTCCAGAAATCAGTTTAATTACATTCCTGATCTGTATTGTCTCCTGTAGGAGACACCAATTACCTAGTCATCCAAGGACAACTAGCATACTGAATTAGTCTCCTGAATTCCCCATTTCTGCACAAACCTAATCCTGTCAGTCTTGTGATATTCTGATTATAACCCTCCCCTGGGGCTTCTGTTTGTTTACCGTATCAAAATAACCCGGCTATGAAAGCTGTAGAGTCCCAATATCATTTTTTATGCCTGTTTCAGCTTTTGTCGCCAAAGGGCCCGAACACTCTCTCACTGAGGTTGATACTAAAGTAGGTTGGCTTCGGTGGCACACGGAACGGGCTGAGAGCCAGTAACGATCACAGACATTGATCATTACTGAGGACATCATAACCTGGAAATCAGGATGAGAGTACCATCATTGTCATCGTCATCATCAGGACCACTCTCTTAAATTAGGAGAGTGAGACAGTAGCACTGTACATACAAGGACAAAACTTCCTTGGTCTTCAGCAGGGCCTGAAGGCTACCACTTCTGTATCCTGACCATCTTCCGTGTGACTTCTCAGAGGTATTTCCCTCTGCCATGTATAATCTGTATTTCTCTCTGAAACAGTAGAGAGCATCACCTTTTCATACTTGTTTAATAAAGCACACACAATGGCTTTTTACCTCCTAGGAAATCAAGTTGAAATTAAGCAATATGCTTACTATACCTTAGCTGGAAGCAACAAAGAAGATAACTTTTCCAATGGAATAATCTAACCTAAAGTAACTGCAATTATTAAGACATAGTTTCAAAGTCTTAAATTACAACATAAATGTGATTGTTTACTGAACATTTTTAAGAAGTACAAAGTCTATAAAAAGCATCCACCTTTTTCAGTGTATATGTTTTGGTTTTGTTTACATGTCTGCACATATACAAACACATACATATCAAATGCACTTAAAAGTATACAGTGCCTCAAAAAGACAGCTTTATTTCTCAGGTGTCTAACACAGTAGAAATATGTGAGTCTTCAAGTAAAATAAAATACCCATAGGTATAAGAAGATAATTTTCACAATACCCTTGAAAATTTACTCCAATTACGTTTGAAGAGTTTTGCCATTACTGAGTAAAGATGAATGTGCCATTCAGGTGTTTGTTACTACATTCATTATCTGGCTTCTGCCATAATAATAAGATAATTTTTCTTGTTCCTCACAAAAACTTGAAAGAACTATTTCTAGGTAATAAAGGACCACAGACCAAATTAATGGAAAATAATCTCTGTTATGTGCATTTGTCAAATAATTTTTCCAACATATACACCATGAGTAATTTGCTGCCTTGAGGTTTCTACATGCCAACCCTTTTCACAGTATAAAATGTGACAAAACAGAAAGTACTAAGACTTTTTAAAAGCATATTCAGAACTGCAACAGGCTAATAAAGTGAGGCATAGCTGCATAATAAATGTGTAATAATAAATTGCCTTAAAGATTAACATCCACTATGAAAGGATAAAATAGCTTGTTTTAGCACCACTACTTTAGAGAGAAAGTAAAATTACTCTATTATTGATAGTAGTTAGATTATCTATTGAGGTAATAATTTCACATGGAAAAGGTGAAGAATGTGACATTATTACACACCTTAGATTTTATCACTTTTCAATACTCTTCGTTCAATGAAAGAGGAAGGTTTAAGTATCTGTATGAAACTACTTTTTGCCAAAAATACCTAAAGGTCTCAGGTGTCCCATGGAGCAGCCATATGAGTTTCCTAGGACCTTCTAAATCATGAACTCCTGCCCTGTAAATCAGCCAGTCATGTTGGTTCCTTCTGTAATTAATGCTGAGACACAGTGGCCATGAAAGCAATCATATCATAGAAATCAGTCTTGGGAGTCATGTAAGCTACCTGTCCACATTTCAGGTAGCAAAAGGCAGGCAAGAGGCAAAATCAATCCCATCAAAGCCATCTTTTCTTTTTTAATTTCATATTTTGGCTTCTTTCTAAACAGAAGCTTTTATTTACTCATTAACAGCTTAAAACTAAAAAGCTGTTTGGGAAATAATTTTGAATTATTTTCCAAAATATTTGTTTTGATGGGAAGAAAATAATTAATTAAATTAAATTAAGTGACTGCTATGAAAAGAAGTGTTGCTAAGTCCACCACAGAGAGTTCGTATCAATGTATACTTGTATATGCCCATCTATTTGTGGAAAACCTGTTTTTCAAATGTAGTCATTTTTCTTAGAAGAGGACAAATTATTTTATGCTGATTTCCTAATATTACTTCAAAACAGTGACAAATGAAAAAGCCAATTAGTATTAAAAAAATCTATATTTCTGGTTGTTTCTAAGTCCTGGAGCTCTTTGTTTTGCTAGCAGCTCAGAATACTAGACATATTTGTAGCAGAAGATAGAAATCTGTCATACAGAAGAAAGCTTTTAGAAGTAGGGAGCTTTCTTTATCCTTATAGGCTTTACTGAAAAATACATGGATAGAGAAAATCATATTCTCTCAGGCAAGTTTATGGTGACAAACATTGAACTTCGGTATATGTGAAAGCAAACAGAAAAATTCTTGCTTTCAGTTTACAGATAGGAAATAAGAAAGATGGTATCAATCTTGGTGTAATAATTTCTCACATAGAAACATTTTGCAGCTGAAACATAGCTATGAATAGAAATTTAATCAAAGAATGAAATTATTTCAAACTCCTGTCATTAAAGTAGAAGGTCTAAAGCACACCCATGGAAGTAGAAATTTTGTTAAACCAACCTTAAATGTCACTTTACAAAGGCATGAATGCTGGGGTTCTGGACATGGAATGATTGCCTTTCCTCCTAATGAAGTATATTTAAACATAGCAAAGTGGAAGAGGAGAAAAAGCTGCGGAAGGACCATGAGATGTTGGGGAATTATAATAAAAAGAAAGCTTTATAAAAACTTCATCACCTCTTTGCCTA
The DNA here is from genome assembly GCF_000699105.1 of Pygoscelis adeliae. Classification (NCBI taxonomy): domain Eukaryota; kingdom Metazoa; phylum Chordata; class Aves; order Sphenisciformes; family Spheniscidae; genus Pygoscelis; species Pygoscelis adeliae. The sequence continues at coordinate 3,292,002 of NW_008825108.1, forward strand.
CCATTCCTGAGCAGACAAAGGACTAGTGTGCAATCGCCGTCTTCCAAATGGTAAACAACTGCTTTGCTCCAAGCTTTTTTGGACAGACAGAATTCCTTGCAATAGTGGTGATGTATAAATGAACACGGTAACTATTTTTTTATTAAAAATTCACCATTGGTAAATTAGAAAAGCAGGAAATGTTTAAGTTCTTTTACTAAATTATAAACAGAAAACAATAACCAAAGGTATTTACATGAAGCTGGCTAAGCCCTTAATTCCACTGATTAAAGCAGTGAACATTTGTGGACCTACATTCAAAATGCCTTCCTTATGATAGGAAAAACAATTAATTTCTGAATAACAAGATGTTATTGCCTCTTATGCAGTATTAAATATCCTTCAGAAAGCAGAAATTCAACTTCAGAAAAAGTTGAGTGGTCAGATTCTTCTAGGATCACACCATAATTCCCTAGATTACATGTTAATAGTAAACTTCACAGAGAAAGCATTCAAAGACATTAATTTTCAGTAGCAGAGAAAAAAAATGCATTTCACATTGTAATGCCCAAGGCAAACACAAGTTTATTTTAATTTTTGTATCAAATGAGGTAACTAAAATGCCATCAGCAACATTTTCCTATAAACATACTTTTACAACATTCCTAGTTTCAAGACAAAGATCTCTATTAGGCTGAAGTGTGAAAAGTTTTCTCAACTGAAGAAGAAATATGTTTATTATAAACATGAAAGTCTAATTTAGGTATGAATGGACTCAAGAACCAAAACTTCATTATCGTAGTCTGATACTTTTAATCCATCCTAGATCATTGACTTATCACATTCTAGACATACAATTGTTCGGTAAGTATGCAAAAAAATTTAAACAAGCAAATAATAAATCAAACAAGTATTAAGCCCAACACAGCAGTATATAAAGCTCTTCATTAAACTACACTTTACATAGTCCTACACATGAATGGCTTTTTTTAACTTCCTCAGTAAAGTATACGTTGCTAATACTCTTTCCATTTAAATAGATATTTGTGTTTAAAACTGATTCTTTTGTCATGGCCAGTAGCAACTACCTTCTCAAAATATGTTTTCAGCTTCAGTCTGAAAGCAATGTAATTCAGCAATTAAGGATTCTGCTGAGTGCTTTGCTTTCCCAAAACTAAATCATAAACTGACCACTTAACCTAGATTAAGGCCATTTCTTCTCCCTTTCAAAAACCATTCAAATAGAATTAGGCACTCAAAAACAGAATGCGTGGGGATGAAAAGAGTTTATAACAAATGAAAGTATTAATTGTGCTTTTTCACCATGTATTTTGCTAATCATTTGAAATTGTTCATTTAGATGTGGAACTGGGTATGTGAGGAAAACATGAAAATAACCAGTATGCTAACCTCAGGGTGTGCTAACAATCTCTTAATGTGCAAAGGACAGTAGAATCAATAATAAAGTGAAAGAATGCTTTAAAATTAATTAAAATTTGAACTAAATTTAATTGGGAATGTTCTCTGTTCTCACTCTAGCTTCACTCCCAAGAAATGCAAGCTTAATACCAAACAAACACTTAAGATACTGTTTTCACACATCCATTGCAAAAATAGCTAAAAAAAAGAAAAAGCCAGTCTTTTAAGTCTTAAAGTGGCCTAATTTTTTCACAAAATTTTGTCTTTTTTGAACAGACAAATAAAAAGCTGTTACACCTGAGAAAATTAACTTTTTAACCTACCTCGACTGCATATCTTGGTGTGTTTTTGACTGGCTGATTTCAGCTGGAGGTGAAGGGACTTGCTGTTGTAGTTCCACCAAAGACTGGTAGTACTGTTGCTGATGATGTTGCTGCTGTTTGTACCGAGACAAACTGAAAAACAGCCCTAAAATGGCTTTCAAATTTCCATTTCTTATTTCTATTTAAAAAAAAAGGAAAAGAAAAAGAAGTGAAAACACTGTGGTTCTAGATTTCAGTTTTGTAACAGTTTTATACTGAAACATCTCTGTACATATCTATAGCTATACATGTTTATGCCTTGTATCTCTTCATTTATGTCTAATCTCAGGGACATGTTAGATATCACTGATACTTTATTGTTTGTTATAATATTTGCTTATTTACACAAATAAATAAATAAATACCTATCTCCATAATGTCCTCATGATGAGCCATACATGCATGGTCATAAAGAAAAGTACACAAAACCTTAAATAATATACATAATCTGAAATGAATACTCCTGCCTCAATACAGTACAAATATTCTCAGTAAGCAGAGGGGCATTCAGAAAAATCTGAATTCTTTCTGGCCTTAGGTACACATCCCTTCTACCTCATGGCTTTAAATTACTCTTCTTGCTTTTTGGGCAAATTCTGTGTACACTGGGAGTAAACAGTGACTTCTAGAAAAATCGGAAAGAGGAGATGGTAACAGTCTTGTGCATGAGCACACATCCATTCCCAAGAATTTTCAAGGAACATGAGAGAAGGAGATCAATGGAAAATACCTATTAAAAAAGGTGACCATAAGGTTCATGATTACATCTTTGAACATTCCAACTACATGATTTTCTAGCTTTCTATTTTACACTGCTATTACTGATTAATGAAGACTTCAGAACCACAGCTTTCACATGAGGCTAAAAAAACTACCCGTATGAAATTCTGGTGAGCCACAGTAGCATCCTCATGTCTCCCATTCCTTTCTTAGTCTTTCCCCAGCCTGAGATGAAGGTTTTAAAAGGATAATTTTATTCTTTGCTCATAAAGGATTTCTGTGTCAAAAAAGAAGCCTCAGGAGGCTTTAATGAAATTATCTGCAGCGCTTAGGTCTGTTCATAACCTCATTATTAATTTTCTTTGGCACTGAACTTCTTGTGAAAGGTTTTCATTAGGCCTATAGCCTTGTAACCTCACATGCAACGCTGCAATCTTTCTGCCTTCCCTGCAAATTTAAATACTGAGCTGTATGTGCTACACAGCCTTTCTCAGGTAATTTTTAAAGCAGAATTTATAAACAATGACTGTCATATTCATGTCCTTTAAACCATACTAATTTTCTTTCAATAGGACTAGGTGAAATGTTAGTACATGCACTAACAGGCCAGCAAACACTGGAGCCCTTATGCTCTCAACCCGTTCTTCAAAAGCAAACACAGTCCTGGACACTGGAATATACTTTGCAAAATGGAAATTTGTTCTAAGTATCCATACTTTCTCATCTTCCCTATGAAGATGATGCAGGATCTTTTATTCCCCATGAGACCGCCAGAGACACGCAGAAGAACTTTCTCAGAATTAGAAAGCTTTTTAGGCAACAACGACTTTTGCAGTCACATCGGTTTCAATGAAAATCATTACCAAGGAACACAGAAAACTTAGATTTAAAATTATCTTAAAAAAACCCCAACAAAAACACATAACTATCCATCTTTAAGCTGCTCTGATTCTAAAAGATTTTCTGTATGTGATACTGGTTTATTTATTCTTATGATTTTGCATCACTTAATGCTCAGAAAAAGAACCCTTTGTTTGTTAAATCCCGCTCATAATTTTTTATCTTAAAATTTTGCTCTCTTGATGGTAAACTATATTTTTTACTATTTCTAAAGAAGAATGTTATCAGTTTTGAACTTCTTTTTTCTTTCCTACTTTTAAATGAGTTGAAAGATTTCTCTTAAACAGAAAAAATCCAGAAACTTCTAATATGTACTAAACACTTGCAGGGAAGAGGAGGGGAGTGTTTTTCTTTGTAGCATCTGGCTTATTATTTATCATCTGGGTTCTCCAGTAGAGATTCTGCAGTCAAGATTTGAAAACTACTTTTGTTCTAGACCTCCTTGTTCAAGTGTCAAAAAGAGGTGGGAAACTGGTTGTGAAATCTTCAATCCTTGTTAAGCTCACGGTTTGCTGTTCCAGAAACTTTCTGGTCATCAATAAATGACCCAGTAGTAAGAAGACATATTTACCAAAGCCTATTACAAGAAACAGAGTTATGGTTTATAAACTTAATTGATTTTAAACGTAAATGTGCTGACAAAACACTATGAAGGTAACTTGACAATTTCATGATAAAAAAAAAAAGTCTGTTTTTCTCAATTTCTTCTCCTCAAGAGAAATTGTAATATTCAGGATTGTACATGCTAAAAATGGTCTATTTAAGGGAATCACACTTCTGTGATACTTTAAACTACAAATTTAAATTACAAATATATTAGTGGATTTACCCCAGATTCATGAACAACTGCAATACAGCAAAACTAGTTTTAATCTTACTTCAGATCTCAAGGTCTGCCTTATTAAAATTCTGTTTTAAAGATTAACGAAAGTTTTAAAAAGTAGTCCTTGCATTTAACACTATGTAGTATTATTGCTTTTAGTAGTATTTGAACTTAATGCTACACAACTGAAGCTTATATCCTATCAAAAAAGATCTTCCAAAGCAAAACAAAGATATGAATAAAGGAATGTATTACAGAATGCACTCAGATTTTGATTTAACAAAGTACAGAAAAAAGTGTCATGCGCCGTGTCATGGTATTAAAAAACAAAGAGTATTCTCATGAAATAAATTCATGCTATTCACACATTTGATTGTTATTTCATATGCAAGTAAAAACAGGCTGCACTAAAAAATTCAAGTTCTAAATAGCTTTGATGTGAACTGTAACATGTAAATGTTCAGTGTTCTCATGCATCAACATATCTACAGTATATACAGAAGTTCTTTTAAATGAGTTAAGGAGCTTTCCATAAGCAGACAATCAAAGTCGGTAGACAGTAGATATCATGGCCATGTTACACTTCTGCTAAGGTACTAGAAAGGTGGAAATGGAGAAAGATAACAATTCTGAGTTAATTTTAAAATAAAACAGTGGTTAACATTCAGCATTTTTTCTCTGGGTATCTTCTAAAATTCAGCTGAAATTACCATCTCTGAAAAAAAATGTATTTTTCCTTCTAGCTTTTAGTTGTACTACAAGCAAAATAAAAATATAGGATTGTGTTTTGTTAATACCTATTGCCTTCAGCTGCCATGGAAGTCAGAGGGATTTTAAAGGTGCACAGCACCTTGCAGAACTGCTTAATTTGTTGTAGGACAAACGCTTGGGTACATGTTATTAATTTACAAGATAAAGTATCCACCTGACTTAATTTTACATTAATAAGGCAAATATTACATACTGATTAAGAAAATTGGTATTTTAGTGGTTTTGATTTAATATATTTATTAACTTAGTTGTAACCGTATTAGGCAATCACTTGAGGTGACTAATACAGCAAAAAGGGCTATAATATAAGCAGTAAGACCATTCACTCTTTCACTTAATATATGACATCAAAAGAATACAATAAATTTTCAGACTCATCCTGACAGCATTACTACTAATAATAAATTTGCTTAAACAAATAGTCTTCCCTGGGTTTACTTAACTGAGCAAGATTCTCATATTCATTTTTGTTGTTTTGAATCCCTTATATAAACAAGTTTAAAAGTATGCTTGGGAAACCCTGTACCTATGTAATATTGTGGAGATAACATGAAAAGATTAATACTATTGAAAAAAATACTATTTTAAAACATTGTCTCAAGCTTCATAAACATATTGAATTTCTTGGTTTGATTTCAAGGGAAAATTAAAAGGAAACTCACTTGCTATCACTAATCTATATTTGTATGCTGTTCAAGACAGCTGGAGTTTGGTATTTAAGTGCAAATAATTTGTATTAAGAGAATTAGTTTTCAGAAAAAAAATCCTATTATTTGTTCTGATGATTTGTTTCTCTTACCTTCTGCAGAAAGACCTTGGACATTTACGCCTCTGGCTGCCAGAAAGCTAAGGCAGACATCAACATTCTCAATCTGCAATATGAACAGAAATAACAGGCAGCATAAGACTATTTGACAAAATGTAGAAATGCAGGGGGAAAAAAAAAAAAGAAACAGCCCAGGAATGAATACTTTACATTCATTGCATACTACAGCTCTTTACCAAAGTTTAACAAGAATGATTACTGCTAATTGGGGAATTGATATAAAGCTTTCATTGTCTGCTTTGGTGCTTAAAAACAATTCATAAATGCCCAATCCAGAATGGCATGCTGGCAAATGAGCAACCCACCTACTTAACATAAAACTGGATTTTATATGCTACAAACAAGCAGCAATGAAAGCATCCATAGAGGATTAGACACTGAGTATATGCCTGGAGATGTGGGTGACTGAGTCAACTAAAAAATGTAAGCAAAAATCTCCAACAAATGTGTTAGCAAAGGTATTTCCTTGGGATGATGTAGAATTCTGTGAAAATGATGTCACAGCAGTGGTTTATTTTCTATTTTTTTCCTTCAAATCTTATGCTAAATAATTTTAATTTATTTAATGTTTATGCTTCTCCGAAGAGTGCTTGCTTAGGGAAGGACATGGTGCTGACTTCTGTTGGTGGTTCAGAAGAAGTCTACAGTTACCGCAGAGAGCTTTAGGTAAGAGAAGAACATGTAGCCTAAATGTAGATCAATAAAAGGATAAAACTTCTGCCTCTAAAATGAGTAATCACAGAACTAATTTGACTCCTTTCATATGTCTATTTCTAATAGATTAGGGAGCCAGAATGTTCCAAAAGGTTCTAGTGAGTCACCATCCCCAGCTGGTTCCCCTAGCCCTCCCAGGATCTATGAAGCAAATATTCCGCTATAAATGTAAAATCTTTTAACTAACAACTTTGTCCATAAATATGCTGCTACAAAAACAGAAAAATTATGTATAGAGAGGTGTCCTATGCCAAATGCCTTCAACAGACTTGATTTTAAAATACATTTTTTAGCTTGATGGATTTTTTCAAGGCAATTAGGACCAGAAAAACAAACAAAAAATGTTTAACAATATATTTTAAATACCTGTTTTCATTGGAGAATATTAAAAAAAAGAAAGGAATATTCGACACCAAAAACATAAGCCTGTAGTAGATCAAGTCCATGCAGTTAATTTTATTTGAATGTTTACACATTTTACAGTACCTCATATCAACAGTTTTCAACCATCAAAACACGAGGAGTAAATTCATTCCTTGAAAAGAAGCTACTTGACCCTTGGCAGTATCTTTTCTCGCCTGGGAGAAGGGCCTTTTATTATTGTCATCTTTCTATGACTGTAGTTCTGCCATTATTCTCAGAAAATGGAGATATATAATGGATATATATAAAATGGAGCTAAAAGGAATATAAATACTCCTTTTACTACTGATCCTGGAAGTATATATTACAAACTCACACAGACTCTCTTGATCCACAGGTAGTATTTATAAACTTATAAATACCTGCAAATTTTTTACATATGTTCTTGTTAAGGACAATAAACTCCAAAGCATTAGTAAACACATCTTTAAAAGAGTCTTTTCAAACACTTGTTCTCAAGGACATTCTACCATTTGTAGGGAATGATAAATAATTTCTCTCCTAAATCAATTAAAAAAAATCCCAAACCAGAAACAACTCTGCAGCTAACACTAACTAAAGTTACTCCAAAATTGGGGTTTACCATAAAGCTTTCATAAATCAGTTTGGCAGGTGTCACCAACTGGCACAGCTGTGAATGCGGAATAACCATCCTAAAATCAATGGGGTTACTCCAAATCTGGCCCAGCACAGTAATTGGAGAAACTCAGGCCGTAACTCTGTCATTCTCTTAAATGTTAATGTAGTTTTACACCATGAAAAAAAAAACAAATAAACCAGGTCATTTCGTAAGGTGTAGAGATGTGACACAGCTAAGTCAGTTGAAAGCTGGCTGCAGCTAAAATAGGAAGATCTGCTTCTTCCTCACCTCCTCTTCCTCCCAGGCGTGGGGCCCTGCTGCTGCCACCTCTGCTGGGCTTCAGCACTTCTCTGAGCGCACCGGGAGCTGGCTCCGTGCAGAAAACTCGCCCAGCAAAAAAGGCAAATGTATTTTAGTCACTCCGGTTTCTCGTGCAGTCAGATGAGCACAGGAGTCAGCAGAGGGTAGGGCACATCCCAGCCTGAGAAAGGCATGGTTTGGGAGAGGAAAAGGGAGGTGGGAAGGAGGGACAGACAGACGGTGCCACTCCCGATGGCAAGGCACTGGGCTGGCTCAGCCCTGACGTCCAGCTACATCAGTCGTGAAAATAATGCATATGATGAGAATATTTCTACTCGACCTTTAAACAATATCAACTACATAAGAAAACAATTTGAATGGAAATTATCCTGTCCTGAAGAATTTAAAAGAAATGAAGATTTGTTTGGATATTAGCTGTATAACTGAGTGTCTCTGAACTTTCAAATCAACCATAATGCAGAATCAGCTACTTCAAAGATGGGAAATTTTGCTCTACAACTAAGTACTGGAAGCCAAAGGAAAAAAAAAAGAAAAATCGGACTGATGTCAGTAGCATCCACCTCCAAATAACTGAAAAAATATTTCCTAGCAGACCTCGTAGTGTAACCAAGACGTTTTTCATAATGGGCACGTGCCCTCTACTGTCGTTCATGAGGCCACAGCTATAAACAAAAACTAATTTATTAGGGAACATTTGAACCACAATGTGCTGTGAAAACATCTCAATATCTATCTGCAATACTGAATATTTAGTAAATAGTGAGCCTAATACATAAACCTTAACATACATTTAAGGTGAAAAATACCCTATAGAAATGGCATCTGGTTACTTTACGTGTCTACTTCTACAGCGTGTGTCTTTGAAGTCACATCTCAAACTCTCAGACAAAACTAGTCATTACCATTAACACCAATGACTCAATATACTGCAGAACTACAAAGCAAATTCTGTTTTGCTTCACAGTTCACCAAGAGAACTGTAATAGAAGCCCTAAGTCCAAAGTCATCCCTCTTGGTGGTGGTGTATGAAGCAATAGCAGTGGCCAACTTTCAGACAATGGACTGTGGTTGCACTGTTAGCCTTATAATAAAGTCTTGTTTTGACTTGTGAATTGAGCAAGTTTGGTGTGGCAACTCACAGCCACATAATACACTGAAAATGTCAGAAAATAACTCTTACAGTCAGTTTTCTGATAATAACTGCAGTTACTATACAACTCTCAGGAACTGTTAGGAGATTCAGAGAGACACGCATTAATACATTCTTGGGTTATTTTCACTTTCTTTCGTCTCCAGTCTAGAAAACCTTAGCCTTAAAGTTGTCCCATTTTGAAGCTTTCAGTGTGCCTCTAAACATTGCTTTAATTACCTACTTCTTGCCTTGGCAAACCACAGTTATTCTTTGAACTCAAACCCTAGCAGCCCCAAACACTTTTTATTCAAACTTACTAACAGATGAGAGTAATTTTGCAATTACAAAAGTTCTAAGAGATTTTAAGCAGCTTCCACTCCTCAGTACTGTTTCAATCAAGCATGGTATGAATCCCTGAAGTCCATGTTTATTTAAGTAGTTAGTGGTGGGGTTATTATACGCTGGGGTAAACTCTTCCTAGAGCTGACACTGCATATGTAGAACTCTACCTGCTTATATATCAAGGGCTGAAGATTTTGCCATGTAACACTTAACATAGATGCCAGACAAATTTCGTATCTTACACATGCCCACAATTTTGTAGTGAATTTTGCTTGCAAAAAGTACCAGTTTATAACAGAGTTGGTGTTCATCATTATCGCGAATAGTATCATCAGAATTACAAAGTCTTGTAGCAGAAGATATAGTTCATTACAGTTCAGAATTCAGCTTATACAGATTGACTCCAAATCTTACATATCAAGATACAGAAAAGTGACTCAAATTTGCAAATTTGCTTGTACAGGTAGATGTTGCCAAGATCAGACTGTTGCTGAACAGCACTCCATCACTGTCAATCCCCAAATTTTTTTGTTCCAAGGCACTTATTTTATATTAAAGGTTCAAAAGAGTGGAAGAAGTGCAATATGTTGAATAGCAGATCTGCCATATTAAAAATCTTAAAACCCATAAATGGGATAAAGAATTAATGACATAATAAACCTTCATTGCCATGCAGACATTTGTCCACATAGCTATTCAATTAACCATGTTGAAAGTCAATCAATACTACACGAGATTGCTTTTCAGAGGTAACAAAAAACTATCTCTGATAATATAATCGCTTCCTTATCACTTATCACTTATATCTCAAGAACAATATGTCCAAATCTGAAATGTAGCTCCAGCATCGTGGGTGCAGATAAACTCAGCTAAGAGGATGCTAATTTAGTAATTAGGATTTGTGGGCGTCATCAGGTAGATAACACCATTTGATGCTTTTTAAATTAAGCCCACTGAGTTATGCTTATAATATATTAAGCTTCTTTCATAAATCAGATCCTTTTAATATTGTTCATACATACAGCATTATGAAAAAAGCACCTGAAATACTTACACCATAAACATTAGTGAGCCCCAAGATATTTCTACACTCACATTTTAAGGGTTTATAGTCCAAACAATGATGTACAAATAAGCGGCAATATCACAACTCTGATACTATTAATACATTACATGGCATACAAAGAAGATACATTGCAAATCTGCTGTAACATATTACATTGCGTAGTTGTGGGTAATCTGCTTTTGACTGGAAGCTATTTGAAATTTTACTGACAGAAATAAATCACCAAACCAGACTGTGGGACTTGCATGTAGATAAACAGTAGTACTTAATACCCAGCAGTTAGCAGACTTACAGGAAGAGCTCATTTGTGGGATTGTACTCAATTACCAAGATTAGCTTTCATCTCTTTTGTCTGGCAGACAACACTTTCTTCACTTCCAAACATAAATTTAATTGTGGGATGCTCAGAAGACAAGTAATGATGAGTAATACAGCATTATGTTTTTCTGTATTTATAAGAAGCTCTGAAAAATACCTGTTTGACTAACTCCCTCTTGTTAAGTTTATGACAATATAGTTTACAAGAACATATAGACACATACATAAGTTAGTTGTTATTTGTCTACTTTGAGCTGGATTCCTAATTCGAGCTGGATTCCTCCTACTGAAGAATGGGACACCTTTATAAATATGACACATTATTATTACAGAGTGTTTCTATACATATATGCTCCTAAAATACTCTTGATTATTTTGGCAGCAAAAGTAAAACAGTAATTTCTGTTAGCACTTCATTCAGCGCTATCTTCTGTAGCTCTGTGTGTGTTTTGACATTCTGATTCATGACCCAAAGCCCCAGATAAAATCTGGCAAAGGATTTGCTTTGTAGAAGTTTTCTAATGTTGCTGATGGCTGATTAGGGACACTCACGGAAATAGTCTGCCACAGAAACCCAGAGAGTTGCATATATACTTACTTTCCAGAGCAAAGAAACTCCATAAAACTCTTCAGTATTTGTTGCTTTCTTTTTCAATACCAATATTAAATAGTACTCCTTTGAGATTAGTATTATGGCATGAGATAATCAGTGTCACAGTAACGGCATTTCAAACACACTTTACCAGCAAGATTTCTTCCTAAATTTCCCCAGAGTATTAACCTGAGTTGAGAGACCTGTATTTCACTCTTTCTTTCCCATGGATATTCATCACTAACAAAATTTGTGGAGGTCAATGGATTTAAATGAATGCAGAATTAGAAAATAATTTATTGTTATTACACAGCTCATTCTCATTCAAGTTCCATAGCACCAGTAGAATCAAAATCAAATAAAAATACAATTCAGGCCTTACAGGTAGCATCCTGGACTCTAAATATTCACAATACACATGCTGCATAAAATGAATAAAATGAAAAATGGAAGAGCAGATACTATTTGTCTGTCTGACTTTCACATGAACCAAGCATGGATGGAGACACACTAGCTTTTGAGTTCTGGCTGCTTTCTTAGTAGTAGGTGAAGTGCCAGTGATCTGGTCTTAATTGCAGACTCTAAAAAGAACAGAGATTCAGGCAAGCAACCGAGATGCCTTCACGTGTGGATAAAAGCATTTTTGGTGCACATGTTGGAGCTGGTGAGAGAATGAAACTGTCCATGGTAGACTTAGTTATATAGAACGCTCTGAAAGAAACTGGAAAATATTTCAAGGTGGGCATGGCCTAAATTCTGATCTTCCCTCACCTAATAGAGAACGGTATGCGAATTGGTCATGTACACTGCCAGATACCTGTTTAAACCTCACAAACACACACACACTACCTAAAAGGTCTATTTTGGGGCCAAATGTATAGCCTTGCACAACCTGCTACACCTAAAGCTGTTCTCAGAGATTGAGAAGGACAAGTTTATTTCACTTTCCATTCTTAATTGACTCATCCATTGCACACACTGTGACTTGTTGACAACTCACTTGTGGTGTGGGAAACACCCAGATTTTTGTTCTGCTTTGTAATTTTGTTCCTTATGGGTTTTCTTCCCAGCTGGTTTCACTAGTTTGTATTCCTGTTTTGCCTCTCCTTGAAGCATAGGGATAGAAAGCTATGAGAGAGATATAAAGAGAATATGCTTGCAGTTCTATACTGACATATGTTTTTATCCTCAGTTTTATCACTAAGATTATTTAACAAAGCCAGACTTCATAAACCAGGCAGGTGGACATTCAGCTTTTTTCACTATGTACAAAATAGGCACAGGTCCAATACTTCCTTCACCAAAAAAAAAAAAAAAATCAAACTCAAGAACTTTCTCCATTTCAAACAAGTGATAACTGAATACACAGCCTGCTCTTCTACTTACTATCATGCTTGCGTTATACATATCTATATGTACTATGATTTTGTCAGGCTGAGTTTGGGCCCAAACGCCCATTTCTGATAGCCGCCTTACACCAAGGAGGTTCAACTGAAGTCAAAAGCATCTTTCCAGATTAAAACTGGTATACCAAAATGGATTACCCAGTCCAATGTCTTTATCCCCCTGCATATCCATTCTTCAAATGCCACACATGCAACACTGTTTGGGAGTCTAGGTGATTCTTAAATGATCACTGAAACAATATTCAGTGATGAGAATCCCCTGTTGTTCTTCACTTGAAAACAGACGTTTGGCACATCTGAAGTACCTTTGCAAAGGGTAATACAATTAAAATATAAAAAAATCCCTAATGCCTTTATAATTGAACATATTCTGTGGGACAAAATGTATCTAATCCATAAAAAGTAAGCAATTATGATTTATTTGTTATAACATATGGTAAGATTTATTTTAATTATTTGTAAAAGTACCAATCAGGAAACTCAATCGTTATAAGAACCACCTTCTATGCCATGCGCTCCATTCGATTTGGCATTGTTTGTTGATTGACCTGTTTTCTGTGAAAAGGTGTCACGAAATTTTACTTACAAAATTGTTGTAGTATTTTCACTACACTGTATTGCTGTATGTTATCCACAATAGCTGATTCCTAGGTATTCCAAAACAGAGGATCCTGCTGCAGAAAACATTTTTTCTCAAATTTATCTCTACTATAGCTAGAACAAAAGAGTAGGGTTAAAGACTTTCAAAGGGAACAATGTGAAATAAATTCCTACGGGCTCATTTTACAAGTATTATAGTTGAACTGTAACAAGCAGACTGGTTTCTTCTTATATCGCACAGGTTAAACTAGTTTAACACATCTGAAAGCAAGCCATCTGCTTTCTTGTCTCTTGCATATTTAAAGTTGGGTATGCTTATTAACATATATATGTGTTCATACTAAATTAATACTAAAAGATTTTTATTATTGAGCAAGACTGTCTGAAAGTCTTATATTTCCATCAAGATTCCCTGTGAAGAAACTGTACATAGTATTATTATATAATAAAAAGTATTTTTTACTACTACTACCACTACTTAATAAGGACACTTTGAAGACCAGAGAATACGCTCAAATTCTTCCAAATCCTGAAGTAAATGCAATGGGAAGAAACGTGGCCCAGAGTAACGCAAAACTTATAGTGACGCAACTGAGAAACCTCTTTAGTTTCAAATTTGCAGTCTCTGTGCAAGATGCTGGTATGGCAGGCTGCACATTGCACTGTTCCCTTGACCAAAGACTACTGAGACTGTGTGAAATTTGCCAGGAATTCCAGTTCATCTTGTAGAAATGGGGGAAATTTGAAGAAAGGGTAAATCGGGAGACAAACAAGCTCTCCAGTAAAACTTGCAAAAGTACAAAGAAGAGCAGAGACTTAAAAATCACATTATTTATGTTCTGATAATTTATTTCCCACGAGCTCCTAACATGACAGCTTATTGCATTAATTTTTTGTAACTGTACTGGAAGGCAATGTCAAGTTTTCGTGGGTGGTGTAAATTTGAAAACCCACCCAGATAAAACAGGTGTTAGCAGTCCTGCTGGGAGATATTAAGTGCGTTCTGCTGACTTGCTGTTGCACGTGGCCTGTTACCTCACCCAGATGCAAGGCACATTCCATTTTTCTATGGAAATTATAATGCATTTCAGGGTGTTAAGCAGAATACACTGACACGCACACACATTCAGCTTAACTTTTTTCTAACAAGTTCCTCATTACTTGCAATAGAATAATTTAAGGAGCTGACGTGGTCTAACCCCAGCCAGAGACTGAGCACCACACAGCCGCTCGCTCACTCTCCCCTGCCCCCGGTGGGATGGGGGAGAGAATCGGAAG
>NW_008825108.1:3306583-3315097 GCF_000699105.1 Pygoscelis adeliae
GGAAGAGTAAAAGTGAGAAAACTCTTGGGTTGAGATAAGAACAGTTTAATAATTGAAATAAAATAAAATAGTAACAATAATAATAAAAGAATATACAAAGCAAGTGATGCACAGCGCAATTCCCCACCCCCCACCAACCGATGCCCAGCCAGTTCCCAAGCAGCGGTCACCCCTCCCCCGGCCAACTCCCCCCAGTTTATGTACTGAGCATGATGTCCCATGGTATGGAATATCCCTTTGGCCAGTTTGGGTCAGCTGTCCTGGCTGTGCCCCCTCCCAGCTTCTTGTGCCCCTCCAGCCTTCTCAGTCGGTAGAGCATGGGAAGCCGAAAAGTCCTTGACTGGTGTACGCACTGCTTAGCAACAACTAAAACATCGATCGGTGTGTTATCAACGTTATTCTCATCCTAAATCCGAACCACAGCACTGTACTAGCTACTAGGAAGAAAATTAACTCTATCAAAGCCGAAACCAGGACAGGAGCATTTAATGAAAATAACTATCAGTGCACTATGTATCAGTCCAAAAAACTGTTCCAAACTCAGCATTGGCTTTGCAATAAGAGACCATATATGCAAATTAAAAACTGATTTACTGGAAGCATTTGGGGAGAATTTTACCTTAGAGGATAATAACTACTGGTATGTAGAAGGCCTCCCAGGCAAAAATTTTTAGGAAATGATGCTGGAGTTATTTAATTATTAGTTATTTTTTGAGGAAAGGATGATGGTGTTATTTAAAACTGAAATGCCTTCCACTTCCTTTTCCAACAGATATTAAGGAACATGCACATCAAATTCTTCCAACATGCACTCCAAACACGAAATATGACCAGTAAACCCAGAAATGTGAAAACAAATTAACTTCTCAAATACTTGGAGAATTCAACAGACATATGTACTGACCTGCTGATAAAAGAATGTATGAGGTCACTGTTGAGGTCAGAGTATGAGCTGGGGTGTGTATTGTTTTTAAGAAAATGCTACAGTGGGAGCTGGATCCCTTTTGGCATGTATTATTGTCAGTCCTGTCAGGAACATGAAAGTGACAATTGGGATTGCAGGTTTTTCACCTAGCTCCTGACTTGGTGCTTGGAAAGCTTGGAGTGAATGGGAGATAATCTCTGTAATGTCAAATACAGTTTGTTTGGTGTTTTTTCTGTTTGTACACATCAACAAGTTAATGAACAATTCAGTTATTCTAAATAAAAGCATTAATCCTAATCATAATTTTTAGATGGCCAAACAGATCATTATGAACATCTGCTGGTCATTTTCATATAAAAACCAAAAAAACTCCACCCACAAACACCTCAAAAAACACATAAGAGAAGAATGCAAAATTTTACTCTGTTCATCTATATAATGGTGTGATCTTGCTTCTCTTGTCTTCCTTTCTTACCCACTCTTCCTTTTGTGTGTTGTCTGCATTTGCTCTACCCCTTTCTATACAGTAGTCTCTACAGCAGACATTGTAAAGCACAAAGTACAATGATGGTAATTTCTGAAGTGCTTTTGTGCTACTATAATAGAAACTGTGAGAAGAAAATGTTGGATTTTTGATTGGAATATAGTGCTGGATTTGGTCCTGAATAGACTCCTGGATTTGGATTCAGAAAACCATGAAAGTATTTCAATATCTTGCATGAATTTCTTAGAAAGCTAAAATACGACTCCACAGCAGCATGGATCAAAAGAAAAGACGAGGCAAAATTGTCTTCCAGAGTCTCAAAGTACCTCGCTAATTCAGTGCTCTCATCTCCGCAGGCCTGGGGCCACCGCCACTGTGAAAGAGCCCTACACATGCACTAAGAACACAAAATTGAAGATAAATACTACCCTGGGAGGACATTTTTTAAGGCAATGATAAAAGGAACTCTGTTTAAACACAGTGTTTTTTAAAGCAATGCATCACTTTAGTGAGCCTGTCTACAATCTTTTTTTTAGTTATGCAACACTTCTGAGTTAGCAAGGTACCAACGCCTAAATATTTATGGAACTTGGCAACTTCCGAAAATTGGAGGGCAATGTGAAAATGCACGCTTCTTTAAAACAGAGGAGTTTCTCTCCATTAGGTCAAAAGAGAGTCTACAACAGAGTGTTCGTTTACTAGACTTAATTAAGCCTTTGAAAGCATTCCAGTTCTCTCCTTCACCACTACTTAGTACATAGCAACTTCATTTAGCTCATCAAAAAAAAGCAGCTTTTAGAAGTAAGGGCAATTACAACCACTGACGGGATGAATCCTTTAAAAGATAAGTAAACAGGTAAACTATGGGGCATTTCACTGCCTCTCTTGAACTTTGCAAATGGAATCCATCCAGATGCACTTTATGCTTTCTGAACCCTCTCTCTTGACTATACCAGAAGTCATAATGCTACAGCTTGTGCAGGAGAGACACTGGCAATTTGCTCCTACCCTTCTGGCCTTTTGATTTTATAAACGTTCTGATGTTTTTTTAATTAGATATATTTTGCACATTACCCTGAAAAATATTCATAGAACGTCGAGCTCATCAGAAGAAAAGTGATAAAAATACTTGTTATTAGCAACCTCTAAAAGTACAGCTCAGAGATTTCTGTAGGTCTAAAGTTATGTGGCTGGTCCTCCACCTGGAACTTAAAGTCCTTGGGAAACTATATGCAGGAGAGAACATAACTAAGTCGCTGATTTTCCTTTATGTTTAGTCTTCCTTTTACTGACTCAAATTGATCTAAGCCCTAAAGAAAAGGACTCGAAACAAAATCAGTGATTAATTGATGTCACAGGTTATTAAAACTATTCAAATTAAACCAGACATCTTTAAAAGCCATAGGGATAATACAAAAGGCTCAGATTCGGGCTTTCACTTCTGCTAGTGTACCTGAGCATTGTATTTTATATCACATGTAGCATAATATACAAAGAAATATTAGGTCATGCTGTTTATGTTTTCATACCGTGCTTATAAACAGCCTTCACAGGTACCAATCTGTTTGCTCTGTGCTCATAGCCATGGGAAGCATTTTCCACATTTTCACAAGATCTTGTGTCTAGATCCTCAGTCAAGGAAAATAAAAGCACCTGGAACCACGGAAGGCAATGAGATATCTGCTCTTAAGTTCAATAGGGCCAGGATTTTTTCTTGAATTCTTAGCCAAATGTTATAATAGAAACGTCAGAAGTGCTCGAGCCTATAAAATGAGGCCTGAATAAGCACTTATTGCTTGTTGTCACTTCACTTCCAGTTTTAGCCAATGAAGTGTGAAGTGCAGGAGGAAGCAATGTTTTAAATAGTTATCCAAGTGTTTTCAAGTTCCAAAATACAGCCAGTATTACTTGAAAAATAAGCATTTACTGGCTTTGGAGGGGGCACATATCTTCAAATACATTAATTTATACAATGTAACAATATAAATCTTTCAAAACTGTTTATGCTAAGAAATCCAAATAGAAGCCTTATATATACAAGAACTGTGAAGACACCCTTGCACATATGTTTACTGTGGACTGTTACTGCTGATTTATGAACTAAGTGAGAGCTTTTACAAAAAAAAACTAATTTAAAGTTGTTATTATTGGGAGGAATTACCGAGAAAATCTGTGAGTGACAGGCAAAACAACCCACTAGACTGGGATGCTGGTTAGCTAGTTATGTGTACAGTTAGAATACACAAAACTGTAGCTATCTAACTTCATGAACTGTTATTTATTTCACATGCAGAAAGGTCTCAGCTCTCAAGTGGAAACCCTGGGACAAAGAAAATTCTTGTGGTACTTTTTCCCAAGAAGGAAATGTCATTGGTACGCTTCCACTGTAATTCCAAAGAAACTCTGAAGAATCAAGAGGTATGAATAATTCAAACAAGGTTCCAATTAGCTGACAATACAAGCCTAAACGAAGCATATTCGAATTATTATAGAATTAAAGACTGCCAAAAGCTACAAGCTAAAATGCAAACATATTTCTATTTCAGAAAGACTGTTCAGATTCAACTTTTTGGACTTTACAGGTTTGGTGCTGGTCAGGATGCCACCCGAAAGAATTGCTAAGAACTGCATAGGTAAACAAATGCTTTAAGTTGATATAAACTCTTCAAAAAACAAAAACTATTTGTGATCATTTTGTGAGACTGAATACAATCAAGTCCTAACAAAAAAAATGTATCTTGGACTGACTCAGAAACTGAACCCTGCCCAGACTAATTCATATCCAGATACTGGGCCAACTTGAAATAAGTGCAAATTAAAACACGTATAGCTCTGGTTTATGTCACATGATCATCTGTTGATCATATGGGCAGCAGACTCCTCAGACTAGAAGTGGTTTAAATAATTCCTGCCCATCAGAAAGCTGCCAAATAGATTACTGTATTTATACTATTTATTTCTGCTGAAACAAAAATGGTTGTACTGTATTCTAACTATTTATGTATTAAGTTTCAGGTCACAGTAGATTTAAACAGACAAGTTACATAAAAAAACAAAAACATTAGAAGATTGTGGTAATATTTTAATTAACCTGATCAAGAGCCTTTACATGAGAAGGAATTAGTTAATGCTGTTGAAATAAGCAGCTTTTGTGATAACTTGCCTGTTCTACTGCTAGCTTAAGCCTTTCTGTACCTTATAGTACCTTTGTGTACCTTAATAGTATTGCCTGTAACAGGGTCACCAGCTGTAATAGCATTTATATTTAGAGTTAACATCACTATTTAAATCCAGTTCAGGGTCACCAAAATCTTCACTAACACAGAGTTTCAGCTGCCCAATGGTACCTCATCCCATTCCAGACTGGTCAGATCCATGGGCTCCTGACACCGGGAGCAGGTTGGCAGAGCAGTAATTGCAATCAGTGAAAAAAACATGACTGCTCTGCAACTGGTCCCATGGCTGCGTACATGATGATAGCAGGCAGAAGACTTTTTCTGAGAAATCCAGCGTGCTTCACTTTGACATTTCATGGTGACCACAACAGTAGTGCATAAACAAATACTGAAGGAGAAGGCAAAGAAGTACCTTCTAATCCCCTTAATACAATAACTGTAGATACTGGGGAAAGGCGAGGAGAATGGATCAAAAAACATTGTCAGGGTCACTTGTTCTTCCTAAGTCACCTCTCGCATTGCCATTCTCAGAGAGGGAATATTGACCTGATGGACCGCTGCTCTGATACAGCAGTGTGCGCTCATTCACACGTACCAGCAATAAGGCACTGGGGGAGAGGCTGTAGGTGGAAGGGATTTGCAACAGAGATCAGAGAGGAGTTTATTCTTTGTATATAATTATTGCCAAATAAAAGAGCAAGGTTAGATGGGTTAGTGTGCATAAAAGTCAAGGAACTCCAAAATGGTGAGTCTGTAAAAGACACTGTAACATCAAGCAGATTTGGCATTCTTTCCATGAAACAGGCTAGCATTAGCTGCAGCAGATGTAGGCAGCTCCTGTTCCAGCAAAGATCAAGGGCAGAGTGAGAAAATACATCTGGACTGATGATAGTAATTTCAGTATGCACCTACTTTCTGTTCTTTCCCTTCATTTTCTAACATTGTAATTGTATTATATTCTGGAAGAAATGCAATATTGCTGAAAAAGCTTTATTGGGCATCAAATTTTTAGTATTTTACTTTCCAGCAGGAGAGCAGGGGGAAGTTGTCAAGTCTTTTTTAATGAGTTTAACAATTACAAATGTGGAAGGACAGCATGGTTTTTGTTACCGCGTTGGTTTGTAAGTAGCACACTACATCATTGGGACATTCTGTGCTACTTTATTATCCTCCTATCTTGCAGCCTCTTTGCTATAGGGCCAAGGTTTGAAATACTGGGTATGTATAGCCACTAGAAGATGATTCAGTGAAAAGCACTGTCACCTAGGCATAATGTACCACACAATACCTCTAAAAGCTTGACAATTTGTTGGACAGTGTTTATTTTAATTTCAAGCACTCACATGTGCTTAAAATTACAAGAAGCGTGTCTTCTTCCCTCCCTTCTACAGCTGAATTCACAATGCAAACCCTGTTCCACCCTAACTTTGCTAGTTACAATCCCTTTCCTTTTCCATTAATTACAGTGGAAGCCACAACTTACTGCTTTCTGGCACCCTCTGCTGCTTTACGCATTACACCACAGACAGCATTTTATGGACAGTTGTGCAGTTCCTGTATCTCCATTAAAACATCTTCCCAGTAGTTCGATTTCCCAGCCCAACCAAATAAAACATGTTGATATTCATACTTGTTGTGTGCCCTCATTTATTGTTTGCAGGTCTCAATGCTTAAATCTCAAATTATGTTCAGTACCTCTTGTCTAAACTTAATCTGGACTCACCCTAAGGAGCAGAGATAGTAGCTCTAGCAACTCTGTAGAAGAGTGGCCATCTCAGACTCCCACAGATGTTCAGAAAATACAACGGTGCATCAAAGCTCCCAGAATTTCGAAGCTCCCACAAACCTTCATTCACAAATGCAAGGCAGGGAGAGTGGCTTAAATGCCTTTCAAAGGCAATAAAATCACTGGGGGTTCATCAGAACTACGCAAGGTACTTCACATGGATGCATGTCCATGTGTGTGTGCACTACACACCGAAACACATGCCTGCATTGTTTCTTGAGAGTCTTGCATGTTACGAATTCACCGTTGTCAAGATAGGCAGTGGCAGATTATCTTAGGAAGAAGGATGAGTGGGAGACCTTGGGACTCTGCTTTAATCTTAAGAAATGCTCTTTTGTGAAAAGTCTACCTCTCTGAGGAAATACAAGGCCTCGCAGATGTGGAACAATAACCCTTCCTAGCTAACACACAGCACACAAAATTATAAGATAATCTAAGCAGAAGTATTGTAGAGGGAGTGGTTAGAAAATCTTTAAATAGAAGTAAGTCCTCAACTATAACCATAACAGAACTGGCATTTTGCCACTGTTCCAAAATAATTAGACATTTGATAAAAATCTAGAAATCTGACAAAATCTCAAAATTACCAAAACCCCTTGTTTGGATATACTGTAAAATAAAACCCCTTCAGAGATGTTGTTTATTTTCTTGTAAAGCTTAAATATGCATTTTTGCTGTTCAGCTAAACATCACGCACTTTCTTCTCTATTTTTAAATCCAGTAAACATTCTAGACATTCCTAGTATTTATAACATATTCTCCCTATAGAAGATGATAAAAATACACCATCATGAAGCACACATATTTACTGTAATCCTACTGCTGCTATCCTGGGAAAAATGTATTAATGACTATAACCAACAGGTGCTTTCTAAAATGCATGTCATAGTCAATTTGTGTGCATGTATTTTAACTGCATGTTTGTGTTAAAACTTTTCAGTGCATTTCTATTAATGGAGGTTTCAAGGCCATTTATTCATCATCTCTTTGTCTAAGCATCTGTATCACAAATATATATTTGATCAATTCCAAAACTTCAGGGAATGCTCACATGACATTTTTGAGGAAAAAACAAACCCAGAAAACTCAAGAGTGTAGAAAGCTAACTACAGATGGGAGGAAATGGGGAGACTGTCAGCTGCATCTCTTCAAAGAATAAATACTTCAGAGCATATGTGACCCACTAGTCTTTACGCATAAAGTACTCCCGTATTTCACCTCTGCATATCCTCCCAATACAGTTTAACAGAACGAGTTTCTGATTGAATGACATACCTGACAAACACAGTTGAGGGATGGGGAGAAGAGATGGGTGAGATGGACATGCCTCAGAGGCATGGAAGTACTGGCATATTCCAGATATAGAATAAAGGGGGGGTGTGTGTGTGTGTGAAGGAATTGCAAGGAAAAGAAAAGTTTTGAAGGGAAATAGTTCATTTTAAGGAACGAAAAAATCTTTTTGTGTTCAGCAATCTTGGTCTACAGAAGCAAAATGTGCATAACCCTAATCCTACCCCTAACCAAGCAAACCCATCCCTAACCTAACTTCTCAATAGATTTCATGGAGACTGATATCATCACACTATAAGTATTTATGACATGATTATTTCATTAACATCTAGATGAGTTATTCTCATGTGATTCCACGCATTAATAGGACAAGGAATTTGTAAACCTAAACAAAAAGGCTAATAACTGCATGCGATTTATATTTAATGAATAATGTGCTTCTTCCAGCCTAGTAAAATAATACCCAGGATGTGTTCCTGTGGCATTTTCTTTTATGACTTCAGTCAGTCAAATGCGAGTGACTCAGGGGAATATGCATCTCACTGCCTGATGCAAGTGAGTAACTCTGAGCTGTTCTGTGAAGAGGGATTGTCAGAAATCCTGTGGTTCTTTTAATGTTCTCAGATCTTCTCTGGATGTAGAGAGAACTGCTTGTTTCAGTACAGAATAAAGAGGTCTAATAGAAAGCCAAACCAGACTCAAATCATATCAAAAAAGTGATGATTTGGTTGCCTTCTCCTCCCCTTCCTTTCCATGCCAATAACATCCTTAGGCAGGATGGATGAAGTTTCCCACCCTTTATGCCCTATTAGATCTAACACTTGCAGCAGTTCTCCCATCCTTTCCTTAGCTC
>NW_008825108.1:3315124-3316051 GCF_000699105.1 Pygoscelis adeliae
ATAATAAAAACACATTTGGTGTCCCACAAAAAGGCAACTGTTACTCTGCTTGCCTGTCCAGCTCTCATCGCATCTATATTTTCTCTTCCATTTATAGAGTTTTTAGAAATTTTGGAGTTTGTTCACAAAAGCAGTTGGAAGTCCTCCTCTGCTGGTTCCATGCTAAACCCATTTGCCTCTCGTCTTACTCGAACTAGCTATGTTAATAACATTAATAATCTCTTTTCAGCAAAACTTGGAACCAGAATTTCAACATCTTCATCCCTGAATGTCAACCATCTTTAACATTATCATCTTTAATCTTACCCTTACAGAAATTCTGTCCTCTTTTCTTTCTTTATTCCCTCCATTCATATTGTCACAATTATTCCCATAACGTATCTTTAGATGGACCCTCATTATTCCCTTTAATTTTTTTCTTTTGGGGTGCCACACACCTCTATTTTTGATGCTCTCATTTTCATTTTTACTCTAGTCTTTATGTCAAGTTAATTTCATCTGCAAACAAAAAATAAACTTCAATTTCTGCACTGATGAAGGAGATGTTACTTCCTGTAACTGTTCTTCAGTTTGCATTATCTATTTGTATATTTACACTGTAGATATGCCTAGATGCATTGCTATTAGCCAGAGAATTTTTAAATTCTGTGGCATACAGGATTACACAGAAAAGCCATGGGCCCCCTATAAGGCATACATAAGTTTATAAAAAGGGTTTGTTGATGTCTAAAACAAAGAGGGAGAGTCAAGTCCTGAAGGTCAGCTTCTAAAATTTTGTCCTGCACCTATCATTTATGATTCATGAGTTTAAAAGGGCTTATTTCACTCTCCAAAATGTCCAGTGCCCTGATCAAATTAATGCAGTTAGGCATAACCTGATGCTCAGTACGCTGGTTCAACAGGGTGGTCACCTCCCCACACATGGAA
>NW_008825108.1:3316102-3343016 GCF_000699105.1 Pygoscelis adeliae
GTCAACCCCATTATTTCTAGGTGGTGACATGAATACCTGTATAGAAGGCTTGATAATAATTTCTCACTACTTTGAGCTCCACAACATGACATATGAATTGTATGCCACAGGATTTCTCAGACTGCAGGAATAAGCTTCGGGGCCCTATAAACCTGGACAGTAGAGCTAAATGAAAATGCATCTTAGTAGTTACATTCCTATCATCAACCAAGGAAATACAGGAAACCTCAACAGGATAGTCAGCTTGAACACTCAGTGAATGCCAAATGAATTGTAAATGCTCTGAAGCCATCTTGTACATTGTACACTGCACAGTGTATTGCAAGTGGCTAGATGTGTCAAACATGTCCAAGAAAGCCTTCCCTGGAACAGCTGAGGACAGCCACTGGGGAAGGGTGTGGGAATGGGGTTGGTTCTCAAAGGGGAGATCACACTCTGAACCTATCTAGGAAATGAGAGGACTTGTCCAAGAAAACATCTTCAGAAGGATAGCTAAGACATGCTCCTGGCTATGACAGTCTTGGGCACTTTCCCGGGAATCCCAGTAAGGGTACGAGTTGAATGTAAATCACCTACCTAGAGAGGAATCTCAGAAAGCATAGCTAGTTAAGTAAAAAATTGTATGGGTCTACTTGAAACTACCATCAGAAAATGGAAAATCTGAATATGTATCATGTCGAGGAGTGTCATTTCCTGCATAGATAAGCATCTGCTTAGATCCTTTCATAATGGAGCTGTATCAGAATTGCCTGCTTCAGTCCAGAGCTGCCACTGTTGCAAGGTAGGAGAGAACAGACTGTGAAAAGAAGTATTTGTCAACGCTGTGGCTCCAATGGGTATTTTACCCACACTCCTGAAAAAAAGAATTGCATGAGGATTTACTCTGCCAAACCACAAGAGCTGGATTCAGAAATGCAGAATTAACTGGTAAGTAAATCCTTGGGGAGGAGGGACGCCAAAGAACGTATAAGCTGTGCATTACCATGACAAATTCTTCCCAGAGAATGGGGAGCATGATATTTCTGCCACCACTTACAAAGTCCAACGAAAAGCTGCAATTATTGGGAGCTGGGTAACGTGCAGGGACAGGCTCAGCTACACTGGGGGCAAAATGTCCTCACAAAATTCCCCTCTGGATAACACCCTCACTTGAGGCTGCATGAAGGTAGGGACAATATGGGCAGTTATCAAGAGCAACTTGGAGCCCTTTGATCTATTTTGTTGTCCAAACTCTGCCTTCATCAATGGGAACAGAAATCCAAGTGTGGACTTTTAATTGAGGGAGATTAGGGTCTGCTCCAAGAGGTAACAGGTCTCCAAGATGAGAGGGTCTTTTACTTTATCCAAGGAAGCCCACAAGGCAAAGTTCCCATTGCAACACAAACATGACTGCCCATCTCCAGTGTGGCCAGATCCTTTATAACACACCTGGCAGAGAGGGAGACTTGCGGAGCAGAGGGGAATTTTAAGGTGATACTGGAAATTCCCATGCTAAGTGTACACAAGAAGGCAAAAGATACGGCATTTGATTTGTATTGCCAGAAGTTGACAGAATGGAGAAGAAATCATGCTTACCAGCCTTCTCATGGCCGTACACATGCTGTGTACAAAAGGTAAAGGCTCCTATGTGCTGATTTTGATGTTGTACATTGAAAACTTCTCTGGCAAATAAAAATAAGGATGTATATTCCTGATGTGGGCATGCCAAATAGCCAATGATCTGGATTACAATAATCTAGAATGCAAGTATAGTGTCACTGGAAGGAGAATCTTGTCTCTTTCTCTGTTCCAGATCTGAATACTCTCATTGAATTAAAATTATCTTTCTAACTAGTTGCCAATGTGAGCAAAACTCTTAATCTTCCTCTGATCCCTTCCACACAGTCCTTTACACCTAATACCTGGACATATTCTTCAAGTCTCCTCTCCCCCAAACACCCACACACAAGCTATGACTATGTCTTGCAGATTCTTTCTATGTAATGTAGCTAAAATATGAGCTTTCCTATCTATAAACACAGGAAACCTCTCACAGGAGCTCAAATTTTAATGACTATGATTTTTTTTTTCCTCTGGCTTTACTGAGATCACTTTCCTAGATATCATGCTGTGAACCTGTCATCCTTTTCTGTAAATACTTTCATTTTTTCCTCTCTTAAAGACTACTTCATTATCGAGTCCCAGATACCCTTTGCCTACCAGAGGAAAGGAAAAAGAGCTTTTGACTCTGTCCTGCCCATATTGTAAGAAGCCATTCCTTTTGACTACATTTTTAAAAACAGAGATATGTACCAACTATGGTTGTTTTCTCAGGCCTTGTCCTAACTCTTATGCAAACTGCATCTTCCCCAAAACAGAGCGATCAGCTCATCATCAAGAAAACTCTATGCATATCTGAAAACACCTCACTGGTAAAGGGTAATAGGAGTTCAACACACCTTTTCATTCAGAATTGCAAGATCTTTCTGCAGCTTCACCATCAGGTTTAAATAACATTACCCTGAGTAACTATTTGCAAATTTTGTCATTTGTCATTTTGTCATTCATGCCTTTTTCCAGATCATTTGTGCACATAATGAATGAGCCACAAGCGCTGATCCTTGGGGGATGCAAATCATACACTGTCTTTTTGCAAACACTGACCAGTTATTCCTTGTTTTGTATTCCTAACAAGTTGTTAATGGCATTTATGGGGATCTCCAAGAAACAGCTTATGACTGATCCCTTGCCTGTAGTTCCATCCCACACCGCAGCTATTTCAACCAACTTAAAATACTTAGTGAAAACCTGATAAGCCTAATGGTACTGTTCCTTTTTAGAGTGAAATACTTTGACTTCTCTTACACCCAATTACATGGAAGTGCACACACTCCAATTAACGCATTTTAGGCTAGTCACTTAAATTTTGAAAACTAAGTGTGCAAGCATGCACTGTGGAAATACAGGAACTAGATTACTGTCTTGTGTTCCATTCATTTAAGCACACCAAACCTGCACAGCTGACAAAACTAGAGTCTCTTATTCCCTTGTATTTTCATGAAACTCCCATAGCAGCCAGTCGTGAAATCTGTGAAGATTCACTGATAGCCAAGGGGTGACAGTATTTAAAAAAAGGGGGGGTCACACAGGTGTCACTGTGGGAAGAAATTGGCCTGCACATGAAAGGATCTGGGATTAGTTTTCAAAACGCAGATTGAATTTCCAGTTGTAAGGGACCATATTCCACTTAGCTGAATTTCTGTATATTTTTCAACGTGTCACACTTGTGTGTAAGGCTCACCCAGCGCTGCTCCAAAGCACAGAAAGTGTATCTTTAATCCATATAGCTAATCTCACCAACAACTGCACCAGCAAAGCCAGAAGAGTCTTACACAGTTCAACACTGTGCAGACAGAAAGAGCACACGTGGACCCACTTGACAGTGAACACAGGGGTGATATTTTCAGGCTTCCCAGTCCTCAGAGAGAGCTCCACGTAACCCATACCCCACACATTTTCATACAGAACTCCATGGGCCTTAGTAGTACCTACCATATTTACTTTATACAAAATTATCCTGTTTTTCACAAACAATTTTTAGACACAGAATGCTAATGCTGATATTTTCATCCTTGGATATTGACATTCCTGGATACCGAGGAATGCTACTCAACAGTGTCTGCTCAGCACGTCCCTGTCAGAGGAAGTCTGAAGGCAGGTGTCTATACTGAAGGGAAGTCTACACGCTGTAGGGCAGGCATACTCTGTGACATACTTAGCAGTTCCAGTTTCCACCTATTCATCATGCCCGCAGGCTGACTCCCTGCTAAGAGGATATTTGCATGCACCTCATCCCCTTGCAACCTTGGCTTCCTCCGGAGAAAAACCCAAACGTATGAGCAGAGAGGGAGCCACAGGGGGCTTTTGTGGGACTACAGGAACACTATGAAGCACATCTACCCAACAAATTACAAAGCAATGTCTACCAGTATAGACATGGTCACTTTGTCCCGCCTCAGCTTCAGACTTCACACACTTTAACTATGTCATAGAAAGTTCTCTCTATCACAAAAACGTTCCCTAGTTAAGCAGAGACTCATTCACTCACTCCACCACCTTCTTGCTAAACTCCACAATTTTTCTTCCATTTCATAGAATATAGCAAAATTGCTGGCATTCTTGTGGCTCTTTTCTGAAACATTTTCAATTTATATTAACTTCTTTTTAAAGGTATTATTAATGAAATCAAGTACAATGCTCTAGAAATGATCTTATTAGTGCTGCACATAGTCACACTGATTCCCACTTTCAACAGATACACTGCTACTCACCCAAAGATGGTGTCACCTCTGCTAATTGCAGCTTTTTACTAAATGTTCATATCCATTTGGCAACGTGCTACAGCTCCAACACCTTCTCCAACTCCCTGATTTCCAGGATGTGGTAAGCAAGACCTGTATTTTTATTGAACTCAATTCCCTCTGTTGGACTGCAGCATGTCTGTATCCTAAACTATAAAAATTACCTTTGAAGCATACCTTGGGTTATATAAACTGGTAGAAAACTGTGCCAGAGAGAAGACTGACAAAATGAAAAATAGTCTTCATTAAATGCATGTAACTACATTAGGAGCCTTTTAATAAGAAGGGTCTCTCCAGCCCTTTAATAACTGTGAGAATAACCCTGCTACCAACTACATTAAGGATGCTTCTGTGCATAGATGTGTACTGGCATAGGCAGTTCTCATGGGAAGTAGCAAGAGCTAATTCTAAGGAAGAAAAAACAGCTAATAAGACAACATCAATCTCTGAAGGAAAAATCAACTTGAAAAACCATATACTAAAAATTTTTGGCAACTTTGAATTTATTTTACTATTTATGCAGCTAAAAACACCATAGAATGCATGAGGAAAGAATAGAAACATTGGTTTTGTAAAATTCTCTAGGGACAATACTGCAAATGTCACAAAAAAATGACAGTCCAACATTTTTTGATTCTCTTGCATTTTCTCTGACAACCCTAGGATGGATTAAATTTGATACTCTGTACGCTTACTATATGTTTGATATGATCTGTTTAGAGACAAAGCACTGGAGATCTTCCAGTACATTTTTAATATGTTCAGGAAGAAAAAAAAAATCTGAATTCTTTCTCTTTGGACCATTAGAGAAAAGCTTTATAATATATTTTCTACCCAGGACGCTATCCTGCTTTTTCTAAAGATGGGGGAACTTACAACAGAAATTAAAGAAACAAATGGCTTATAAAGAAGCAGAAAGGAATTAGCTTTTGGTTGTACCAAAAGGTAAACCCTTGAAAGACCATTATCTTCTAAAAGACAGATGATTCTAGGTTTCCTTAATTGATAGACTTATGGAATAATTCATACAAGGAAAAGATAGAAATGAATGTGCTTTTTTTTCCATTGAAGGGCTTGAAAGAAATGATGAAAAAAAGGCTGCAGTGCCATATTCCTCCTTGAATGCATAGCTGTGAAGAAAAAAATAGGCAAGGCAAGAAGACTCTATATGACACTGTAGACAGACAATGTATATTATAATACACAGAGTTTTAAGTCCTTATTATCTTTATTAAAACCATTCATAAGAAATGCCAAAATCTTTTTACCACAGTAGATTTACCCAGCAAACAAGAAATCTTGCCAATTCTCTTGCAAGTCTCATTTATTTAAAGTTTCTGAGATTTGAATATGAAATAATTTATTCCCCAGTACATCTCAGGTTCTCAAATTCTGTGTGCGACATCAGATGCGTGATCATAATGACAGCCACGAGGAGCTAACTATGCAGAAACTGGATGCTGCTGGGGTTCACAGGTTTTAATTTTTATGAACTTGGACCTGTGAGGCCAGTTCAACTTGTTTGCAAGTACTTCATATATCACTGCCAAAATGAGCATAGAGTGTAAGACATTGCAATAGACCTAACTAAAAGAAAACTAAAGAAGAAGCATTTTATACGTATTTAAAATAAACATTAAAAGACGTTTACAAATTAAGGTAACAGCTGAATTGAGATGCCTTAAAGATCACTTGAAAGATGAAGCCATTGGCAAGAGGAATACCAAATGGTGAGTAGAACAGAACTTGGGAATATTGGTAGCGATTAATTATGAATTGATATCAATATCATCTACAGGGGATATCAAGTGTTTCCAGCAGCAGACAATCCATGTCAGTGCTTTCTAGCTTCTTTTAAGCTAATAAAATGTCTTAGACATCACCTCCTGGGAAGGGTATCAAATGGCAGATGAATACAGAAAACACTTCTCCTTAATTGCAAGTTATGAGAGCAAGGATCATGAAAACATATGTGAAAGAAAAGGGTGGTGGGATTCTTGAGGTTTATTAACTAAAAATGTTAAAATGAAAGTGGTGAATGAATGGCTAACAAACATGCTATAGGAATATCATGGCTGTTCTGGTTTTTTGATGGCTGATTGTTCTGACAAATCCTAGCAGGACATATTGCTACACACTGGCATATCTCAAACATGTAAACTAGCTTCAACCACTGTTATATTTTTTTTTCCGCACATTGCAAATACCCAAGAGTCCACTGCTACAAGAAGAGAATCGGCCGATCATTAACTGAGCGGGCTAACAAAGTTGAGCATTGCCAAGGGAAATGACCTGAAAATGCGATAAGATGGTGCCTTCAGCTAGGCTAGGTCAGTGCACAACCCAAAGGAAACAAACGGAAAGCAGACCCAAAACCTGGGGTGTCTGAGATGCTCTGAGAGGAAAGCTGACAAGTTTGAACTACTTTAACTTCAGTACATTTTAAATTTCCTAGCTCAGTCAAAGAAATCAGCAGTATAAAATTGGTATATCAGAAGGCAGGAAAATAATCTGATCAGACTGTAGAGTTAAAACAATACAGTAAAGAGACCAAATCAAAGAAGGATGAAAAAATATATTCTATTTCTAGGAAGTTAAAGTGGCTAAACGTGACGCCTTAGCACTGTGCAAACACTGATGTATGACTATGTACAGGAGCGTTCGAAGCACCTGGTTTGAGACCTAGAGCACCTGAGACATAGTCTTTGGCCTGGCTAGGCTGAGAGAAGTGCTTACGAGAGGACGAAGATGGACACAAAGAGATTCCCACAGGTACTGCTGCAGCACGGGCATGCATTGACCGTGCTTCCCCCATAACTGCAGCGGAGCTAGAGGTGAAATCCAGAATCCCTATGCCACATAAAGATTTACCTATCAGCAGGGAACGTACACAAATGTTGCTTTGGAGATGAAAACGTCGTTAGAGTGAATAGTTCTCTCTGCAGCTTGGCTTTCTCTCATGGAAACGAAGCTCGACAGACATCAGACTGGTGAGTCCCTAAGCAGTCCTAGACGGTCACTAACCAGTTACATAACCTCGGGAAATCATATCACTTTTCTGTGCTTTTGTCTCTTCTTGTTTGTCTTGTCTGTCTGGAATGGCAGGTTTTAATGTGATTAAAGTAGAGAGCGATTATCTCTCGATCTGTGTGTGTAATATTAGAGTTCCACGCTGGACTTCCCAACATTCTCAGCTGGGGCCACTAGATGCTGCTGTAATATGAGTAATTAAAATAATAACTATTATTAAGGAAATTGCATATATTCTTACTATGGACTGTTTCAAAAAGCCTGAAAGCCAGAGAAAAAACTTATTCTAAACCTGCACATTTTTTTGAAAAGTAAGAACAGAAAGACCCAATTATTCACTTCACCAGTACTCAAAATTTTTCCTTTTACCTTTTGCAGTTTTGCAGAAAAAACCTGCAAATACCTTCCCCCTTTAAAAAATGCACTGAATGAATGCAAATTTTTTTCTACTCCAGTTCCATTTTGAAGCCCAGCTTCAGCAGTTTGCTATTATGCAAGCTCATCCAAACCATTACGCTCCAAAATCCTTGCCAGCTACACAATTGTGCACCTTATTCACATACTATTTGGATATGAACAGAAAGGCAAAGTCCTCAGCATGAGGGAGCATGACTGGAACTGCAAATGATTCAGTAAATGCATGGTGATGTTACTGAGGCTCAGATTTTATTCCTGTCAGTTCTGCAGCCTTCTAAGGAGTCTTCATCTTATTAAATGTAGTTGACTAGCCGTAAACACAGTAAAAGATTAATAAGACTCCATATGAATCACAGTCACAACATGCTTCTTGCCTGAGAGTATTAAAATGTCTGTAAGCAGCTGCCAGCTATAGCTCAGAGAGCTATATGACTAAAGTGCTATTTCTGAAAGTCTTGGAGTCAGTGCATCTAACTGGACTTTATAGTGGACAATCCAAAAGGCTATTTATATTCAAAAATAATTTGGCAAGTCTTGTTCATCAAACCAGTTTTCCAGACACAAAGACTCCACTTAAAAATTTATTCTTGGATTTACTGCCCTTGAAAACAAAGTTAAATTAAATCATCTGGATCATCAGAAGAACAGGTCTGCTAAGGCAGTTCTGCATTAATTAGAAGTGATGAAGTTTTGCTGCTGGGTTACGTCAAGATCCAAAGTTAGCGAGCACAGAAATGTAGTGACAAACACTAAGCACGTGGAAAAAAAAGTACCAGGAACACTATATGACAATTAGGACTTTATGGTAAATGTGGGACAGAATATTCAGAGTTTAAATAAATCATTATTAAAAAGCATTTTAGGAAAGTGCAGAGGTGCCAACATAGACTAAAAATATATTTTATTCTTACCATTTGAGACTGGCTCCGGGGACAGCCATTGATATCTTCAACCTTTTCATTTGCTAAAAAAAAAACCAGTGAGGAGAAAAGCAGAAGTAAGCAATGAGATAAAACTTGCCTTTCCACCCCCTGCCCCCCCACCCAAAAAGACCTAAAAAACAAAACAAACAAAAAAAAAAAACCAGAAGAAGAGCAGAAAAGACACAGCAATAAAGTGCACAGGGTTTTGTTGACACAGAGCTCCTTTCTAAGTAAAGCTCAGTCGTACAGTAACAACACTCTTGTTAGCAGCAGTTGCTTCCACATGCCAAATCATGCAAAGGGGGAAGTGCGAAGGAGGTCGCTGCTAATTCTTCAGCCCCTGCAAAATAACTGCTGACATGAAATCTTCCACAATTGTCTTTGCAGGGTCAGGATACAGTTTCAAGGCATCCCAGAAAGTATGAGCCACTCCAACTAACAAAATGCACACATGGGAGACATATGGTTTAATGGAGCATTCAGTTCTGACAATTCAAAGTGTGTAAGATACAGTTCTGGCCATTTAAAGTACGGTTAAACAGCCACTTCCAAACATGCTCACATAAACATATTTTTTAATTAAGAAAGGATGAACCACACAAATATCAGAGACATATGGACCCAGTCAAATCGCATTATTCAGGGTTCATCTTATTGTTAAATACATTCAACTTGAATTATATATTCCCCCATGCAAGGAGTCAGCTTGCAGTGCTTCTCTCAGCCCTGGTCTTACCAATGATCTGGATGATTTCTGCTAGCAGAACTCCATCTGCAATGTCCTGTTGCAAATCCTTGATCAACCGCTTGTGGCCAGATTTTGCTAGGTAGTGGTTAGCCCAGTCAGTGTAAATCTGCAGAGCAGAGGGGGAGGGCAAGGGGGAGAGGGGGAAGAGAGAAAAGAAGACAATAAAAATTCTGAAAACAAATGTTGGCTTGCACACCAGAACTATTCTGGATCACATTCCCATTTAAGAAGTCAGCACCAAAGGAAACAATTTTAACATTGTGTTTTTTGCCCCCTTTCTTTTTTTTAAACGGCCATGCCCCTCCCCCTGCCATCCTCTGTTTTATTTTAACTTCAAATGATTCAGGCTGTTTCATGAGGGTTCAAACTTGCTGTGACCAAGCAAAATTCCCCTTATGACTGTAAAGGAAACTCCTGTCGTAAATCAGTCACATCTACCGCAATTCCACCTCCCACCGTGTTTCTACCTCTACACACACACCACCACCAACTTGCACGCTCTGGGGCTGCCTAAGAGAAAGTGATAGCAGAGACATGCGCCTGTGTTTTGGTAAGAGTTCATCGGGTCGTCGCTGGTGATCCCGCACCTGGCGATGCCTCTGTGACACTTTCTGCAGTAATCACCATGTCCCACCACACAGGGACAGGTCGTTTGTCCCCTCGCCTGTGGTTCAGTGCACTGTAATGTGCACAGAGGAGACTGAGAGCACCAGATGTACAGTAGTCTCGTCGCTGGAATTAGAGTATATATTCTGGAAATATGCTGCGTCCTTTCTCCACCAAAACAGGAGGGGGGAAGGGTGAGACTGAGCAGCACCAAATACTTAGCAACAGGCAGCACAAAAACGGCACTTAGCAACAAAAGGTTGAAAAGGACCAGCTGAACTACATCCTCCAAAATAAGGGAGGAGTGGGGGTTGAAGATAGAGGTTGAAGGCATTTCATAAGGCGTATACGTACAGAGAGAGCATTTGGTAACACCTACCGCATGCACACAAGGGGAACCAGGTTCACTTAGGGTGAGATAAAAGGAACAGACACCTTCACCTATGTACTGAAGGAAGAGTGCACCCCAAGAGGTGCTCACACCATCCCGGGGTGTCCCAGCACGCAGAGGCAGCTCAGACTAGCGGAGCTTGGCGCAGGGGTGTCACACAGCTGGAGGATATCAGTGGCCCTTGGCAGCCAGCACTGGCTCCCTTTTGCGGGGTGTCCATGGTCTCTCTCCTCACCCCGGAAAAAAAGTCTTGTACAGAACCTCCCACTACCGTGGGATGTTACCACTGAGAGAAAGCACACATGTATGACAGCATCACTGTGTAAGTAAATATAATATCTAAGGTTCTTTCTCAGCTGAGAATATTGTTTGAAAAAGTTGAAACTGCACCTCTTCCATAAAAACAATATGAGCTCACTTTATAAACATCCTTTTATTTAACCTCACAGACCCTTGGGAGGAAGGGGTCAGAATCCCATTTTGTGAACAGAAAAACAGAGGCCAAAGCCATTAACGACTTGCTTAGTTCACCAAGGAAACCTGTGGCAGAGCCAGGGCGGGAAAATGGATGCAATTCCCAGTCCAGAGTCTTACCCAGAGAACCAACATCCACTTTCCACCCAGCAAAAGTATCACTGCTCAGTCCACGCTCACATGCTAAGGACTCCTTCGCTATCTGAGTACCTTTGTCACAGATTTTCTCCCTCTTCATTAAAAGAGAGAGAATTGTAACTTGTTTGGTCTACCCTATGTCTTCCCATATTCCTGCAGGTGGCTCACCAGCTGGTTTGCCATAGCTTTCTTGACAGCTTTAGAACTGCAGATAACTCCACAGAAATAAACTGTGGAAGCGGATTCAGCTCTCCCGTAGCCAAAGGATGCTGCTGTTAGATGGGGCCCTAAACTTCCCTGCTGCACCCAGAAGTCTGCTTCAGTCACCTGTGTTTTCACAGACTGATATTATTTTTTTGCTATTACAGGTGAGTGACATGAAAGGCTCCATTAAAAAGTTTTTTAAAGCCAACTGTAGCTAAGAAAGTGTTTCTTCAACTGTTTAACCATATATAATGAATGCTAATGTGGAGTCTCTAAAGATCGTACAAACACGTATTTAGAACAATATGAAATCATGATGATAAAAGACGCATACCACACCCATAGCATCATGTATTCCCTGCTACTAGTATTTCAACTTCAGTCATTCTTCTAAAGTAATGTCTCAGAAATATTCTCTGAGCTATTACTATAAGCAGAACTATTTTCTGTATTCCAATGAAACTGATCCACTGGAACATACAGAATTTAATACCCACCAATATTATTTTAAGTTAGTTTCACATTACAAATAAAAATACTTTACCAAGCATTTCCTTTTTCATTTGTCACACCCACACATAATCTGGTGTACCAATCCTAATTTTGACTACAATTTGAAGTATCCTCTCACTAAGCAGCCAGGGAAATTTCATTCTAGCAGCTGCTTTGCGAGTATCTAGTATTCAAAGAATGGACTTCACCCACCCATCCACCCCCTTCATAATTTTCTTTTCTCATTAATTTAAAAGTGACAAGCATAAAGAATGTAAACAGTGTTTTGTAAACAAAGTTGATAATCCACATCATACCAAAACTTTACTCATGGTCAGTATTTTGATAGTCATGCATTGGTAGAAAAAAAATACTGGGAGGAGGCCGTGGTAAAAGAGGATTTTTTTCACTTCAGAAGTATTCTGAAAAAAATCAAGAAGGCGAAGAGTTGTTGATGGAGACAATATAGGAAACCAACACCCAGTTGGCAGTGGAATGTCACATTTAATTTCCTCTCTTTCCATAGGGATCACCACTTGCTTCTGTTTCCCCCCTTCCCCATAGGTTGCCCTTCTCATTCATCTCATTCTTCCAGGGACCCAACTGCTCAGGAGTCAGTTGTAAAAAATGAAAAGCATGTAGATATACACATGAAATTATAAGAATGCACACATGCCACTATGTTCTTTTTACACGAAATTCTCTGATGCAAATATCATGGGAAATAGATAATCCCTCCCTCCACAGTTTTTAAGTATCAATGTAACTATACACCTATTCGAAATGTTATCTTAAACTCCTTGGGAAAACATAAAGCTCCAGTGTGCATCATCATTGACAATACTCACTTTGCAAAGGATAGAAAAGTCATGCAGAACAGAAGATAAAAAAATCAGTAACTTCATGCAACAGTCTGCTTTTTATGGGTGCTCCCCTTTCATTGGGTGCTGAGCACCTCTAAGCAGGAGCTGTGCCTGCTCCCCCTTTTTTCAGAACTAGCAAGAGATCATTTTGTCTTGCACTAGTTGTGCAGTAATGTTTCCCAAAAGTCCTCTTATGTTAGATTTTTCTGTGATGAGGCTCTTTCAGAGAAGAACACACACACACACACGAGGGTTAGCCGTTGCAACACTTCCTCCCCGCTCCGCTGCTTGCTCCAGCAACCCTGCCTTACAGCTACACACTGGGCCGGGCTGCCGACTTACTCATTTCCTCTCCAAGCTTCCTCTCCTACCACCCTGCTTTACAGGCACGTCTGACCGGGGAGTATTCGACTTCCGACGCTAGGCTCCGGCCGCTGACAACGTACGGGAGAGCCGCTGTTATCTGTGACGCGGAGGACCAGTCCCAGCAGCGCGATAACGGAACGGACCCGATCCTGTGTTTGTGTGGTCGGAGCACCGTCCCGGCGCCTGGTGATTTAACTGCTTGCAACGCGAAACAGGATTGAGCGGGGCAATCCGAGCTCAGGCACAGCCTGCTCATGTTAACGACGGTTTCCCCTAGCATTCCTCAGCCGCTCGTCATGCTAACCTTCAAGAGAGTAGAGGAAATAAACTCTGATACCCAAATATAGTTATGAACTTCACCTCGATACTTCACACATAGCTATAAGGAGCACAGTAGAGCTGCTTGGCAGGATCCGTAACGAAACGTAGCACGGTAGTTTAACGAAGTGAAAAAGAGAGAGGATCTCACAGGTTACTGCCTTTCTTAAAAAATCATAAACCGTGTGATTGTGCATCAGGCAGTGCTATAATGCATCCTCCTTAAAATTAATACAGAAATGTTACCACCCACAATCAATGTCAAGTGGGAAATGTCAGATGGATTTCAGAAGTACAGTCAGCCTAATGCAATAATAATGCATGACACTTCGTTAGCGTATTCCACAAAATCATCTCAACATGCTTTTCACACACAAATGAGATCACTCCTATTTATTTGTTATTTCTGTAGATGTGGGGAAACTGAGATACAAAGGCTTTCCCGGCGGATTTTTTTTTTTTTTTAAATGTGGCTCACTCAAGGGCAAACAGAGCTGGGAATACAACCCAGATATTCTGAGTTGCAATCATTTCTTCTATATGCTTTTTTATCAGGCAGTTTTATAAATAGGCTTGGTGGGAAAACGCATATTCCAAGAATCAGGATCCTTCTGCATATTTTTGTTTGTTTGCTACAGAATATAGAGTTTCAGATCTGAAAATGGTCTCCTGTTGCTATCGAGAAGACAGCTTTCCATACTTAGAGTATGGCTCTGTCACTCCCTTATGTGCCAATGCTGCTGCTTAGGAAGAACAACAGTTGCTGCCAACTGAGTTATGCCAAGACCTCGTGACAGATTTCCATGCCATTTAGGAGGATAGGTTATATTTGAAAAATATTTAAATATTTGTCCACTATATGAAAAAGTTTCCTGCCTAGAGATGTGGGAATAAACAGATGGTATCCAGTTCTCATCACTTGTCCTTCAAAATACTCTCTAGGAGACAACTGTATCCTCATTCATTAGCATGAAAGAATTGAGATGCTGTCCCCCAGTGCTCACTCTCATGCTCTCTTCTGTGCACGATACCACCCTAATACCTTTGAGGGTGGGGAGGCTTTTTAAGAACTCCATTTCTTTTTAAGAACCCCATTTCCCAAAAGGAATCTGTAGGCAGCAGCAAGCTTCGCACAGATTTTTCTTTCCTCTTTATCTTGTAGCAAACAAGTTGGAGAAATTGAAGGAAAAGTTATCTATTACAAAAAATGTCGCTAGCAGTATACCTGGGTTGCAATGGTTCACAGCAATATGCAATACTACTTTGTAGCACAGCAGGATTCTGTCTTTTATTCTATGTTTGGATTATATCAATTTATTTCATAATCCTTTTTTTTTCTTTAAAAAATTTGGAATAAAGGAAAATGAAACTATTAAAAAGCCCCAACACCAGAATTTTAACAGTCAGCCAAAGTGGAAATATAGCACTGTTAACTTAATAAAAGGGCTATATGACTTTCTAGTGTAATGTATTTACTCTGCTTAAAATGTTGCCATTGAAGACAACTGATAGTTAACAGCACTTAGAGCTTTTCACCCATAGACACACGTTCAAATCATGCTGGTAGAAGAAGAGACTGATGACTTTTTTCTGTTGTTCTCCAGTATGCTACAAAATGGGCTGTAAAGGCTGTGTATTTGTTTCCTGGGCGGTTTTCCAGTGAGTGGCCTACCCTGGATGTTGAATACCCAGCAGAGCCTACATAACAGTCCCAGAGTCCCTGATGAAGAGGATTTGCCAGAGGAGAGGGCATGACCACAACTCTACTTCAACATAGCTATTCTTGGCTAATAAATTGTGGGTAGCAAAACACGTGTTGGAGCGTTCCTGAAGCTGCTTGTATTTATAAAGAGAAGCTGGGCAACGCATTGACTAGCGTTAGAATAGGGTGAGGAAATCAGATTGCAATGAGACGCCTTTCTCCTTCCCACTGCCTCTACACTAAGGAAAATTTCACTGGAAGGCAGGATCTAACCTTTTAAATATTTTCTTATTGAAGGTTATTTCTCTGGGTTGCAAAAGAATAATTTATTAGTTTCAGAACTCCACTTAGCAAGGAAAAGGGCTAACTTTGAAAACAATGGTTCATATTTAGATTGCCGTAAGAGACAGATCAAGCATCCGATTTATGTCCGGATTTAATGGACTATAGAAAACATACTGCGACTCATTTGCTATAAAGAAAAGCTGGGGGCTGGGGGTGGCACTTTTTGTAACATTAAGCAAATTACATGAGAAGGAAAAATATTTACACAATTAAAAATATATGGCCAGAAAATGAAACTAGAATGACTTAATTTATAGGCAAGATGGAAGCCAATGCATTTCATTTAACAAAATGAAATGAGTATTAAATGACATTCCACAAACCCCTTTTCCAAATCCCACTGAGCAAATGAGAACAATTACAAGTTAAGGAATAGAAACCGTTTACAGGGATACATACCAATTAACCAAAATGTCAGAATCCCTACAGTATGATTCTGTTTTGTAAATAGCAGTATGTATCCATCAACACTACTCAGTAATTTTCAGATAAAAATACAATTAAATAAAACTCCGCTAATCCCAGCTAAGAAAATGCATAGAAACAATACTCTTCAACAATCACTGGCAAGCTTTAGATGACTTGCCCAGCTTTAAGGGGGCTGTTTTATATTTCCAAGTTTCACTTACAGTTTGTGATCTAATCACCCAAGTAACATTTGTACTGACTTAATGTGTTCTCTTTCTTCCCATTTCTTACTAAATTCCAACTCAGAATTAGTTTAATACATGTGTTTGAGGCCAATATTCACCAATGGCACAGGGGCAAGACTTTTGATGCATCTGTGCCAGATGGAAAGGAACAGTATAAGCCTCTCTGAGTATGTATTTGTGTATTTGTGTCTAAGGTTTGCTAAGTGATTTGTATATTGCACAGTTAAAATTCCAGCTATAAGTTATTCATCCTTTGAAAAGAATCATACCGATTTGCTTTACAATTTAATTGTATTGTTTTGTTTATTGGCTTACTGCAGCTACTCTTCAGTCCTGTGCAATAGCAATGAAGTGCCACAGGAAGGAGCCAGATATTCATCCTGCAGCTGCAGAGGACCCAACCAGACATCTGCTTCTCTGCAGACTTGTGCTGCTGCGAAGCGATACTTGTTAAGGGAGCAACACCACCACAGTTAATATTGGCCTTGAGCTTCCTGAATTAACAGGAGACAATACTAGGTGCCACACGGAGCAATCCTCCAAAACAGCCAACCTTGAGACTTTCTGTTATAGATACTCCATATACTTGCCTGTACAACTTTGGAATTATTTCTTAGATATATTTTTTAACTTTAAAGTACGTTTCAGCATCCATTTAGTGAAAGTACAATGAAATACAGCACCTATTATTCAATACAGCTTTTACATAAAACATTGATTCAAACTAATATCTCAGTTAATTTTATTAGAGTGAGGAAGACCAGGACTCCCTGCTGGGCATAAGTGTTACACCTAGAGACACCATTCAAAAGGTGAATCTATCGTAGCATTTTAGTTCAGATAAGGAGTGCACTTCCAAAGGCAGTCTCCTATCACTTGTGCTCTCTCAGAGATCCCCTTCACATGAAATGAAACGGAGAGATGTGCTTCAAGAGCATGATGAATGCGCTCCATTCACTAACCGGCATTTAGTCCATGCAGCAAAATGAGAACTAATCCAAGTAACCCTCCATCCCCAAAACGTGTACCTTAGATGCCAGTTCCTTAGTACCAAACTGGTTTTCCCTACAGAGCAACCCTTCCTGCTAATACCGACATATGTGCATCCCAGAAGTGATGAGGGAGAGGGAGTATGTGACAGAAAAAGCTGCTGACTGTCCTGCGTGGTGGGACATACACGGAGATGCTTCTGTAAGCTGGTGTGATGCTATAGTAGTAACAAATATAAGGGGAGGACATGCTTTGGCCTTGATAGTGGTGATGTGTGAAGAAATTAATTGGATCAAAAGGACAGTGACGGCATTCTCTAATACAAATAAATGAACTGAAATATATGAAATTCCCTCTCTCTCCTGTATGTGCACACACACTTGAACATCATCCAAGCCTGCCCAAAGCTTGAGCTGCGGCTGTCTGTGACAGTTCCCAGCTAAACAGATCTCCCTTGGAAGAAACAGCTGATTTGAGAAGGAGCCCCTGTGCCTGTCCAAAGGAAGAAGGGTAAAAAGAAAGTCATATTTCTACTTTTCTGGGCATCCAGGATAGCAATACAGGCCTTACACACCAGAGGCTCCATTCCATTCCCCTGAATGAGACTTCTATACTCTAAACTTGCATGAATCTTATGTCTCAGAAATGTCTTGTCACTGCCAGGGTAAGTTTCATGACTAGTCCTGCATTCACTTTAATAAACAAACACATAGTAAGCAAAGTTAAGTTTTCTGCAAAGGGAAAAATGAACTGAATTTGCACAGGTTCCCTTTGTGGCTCACCAATATCACCACACAGAAGAACAGAGAAAAAACTTCTACAATCTCAGACCTGATTGGAAATCATGAAGTAATCTGCAGAACAAAAACATCCTTGCTTTGTTGATTCCTTTTTTGTTCACAAGCAAGAAGCCACTCTTGCGATCAGCCAGACCATTCCTGGATGGAGTGGGCATCTGCCTTAGCAAAGCAGCAATGGGGCGCCTCACATGGAGCTGAGGAGATTCCGCTGTGAAACTACTCCAGGTTTTCCATCAAAGCTCATTTTAAGGATTTATAACTTGGACGGAGACATTCTTTCCACACTGCGATTTGGCATTAAAGAACTTGGCCCAGGGATCAAAATAACCCTCTTTTCCAGCACTTCTTTTTAAGTGTGGGAAGGCAAATTTCTGATATATAAAGATGCAAAAATATTAAGACATACTTTTGTTCTTTTCTTGTGAGAAAACAGTGGCAAATAAGACTGCAGCTAACTTGAAATATAAATTCTCCATCTAGCTTGTACTTTCTGAGGCTTAGAAACTGATTTGAATTGTCTGGTTTCCTCTCATGTGGAAGAATAGCTTTGCAAATCAAAATAAACAAAATAAACTTTGCTTTCTGAGCTACATATTTTATAACAAGACACTTTAACTCCTGCTTAATTTTTCTCTGGGCTTTGATGTTTAAAAGTTGTTTGTCACCAACTCTATGATTTTAATATTAATAAATGTGTTGCACACATTCAGCACACCGGTGAGGTGCTAAAGGTAACACAATATTAATACTAAGTAAATATGTTAATGATTTCAAGCATAAGTGATCTGAACCTCTTCTTACTGTAATTAATTTCTGTTAAAACAAGTCTTGGTGGTGAATGTGTGAGTGGTAATGGTCATGTGTGCGCAACCATTTTGCCTTTTGCCACCTAGCTGATGCTTAGGGAAATGAAATTATGCTTACACAGATGACAGCCTACACACATACTTCTTCAGTTCAAGAAATGTAGAACAGTGTTTCAGGACTTGAAAGACTAAGGATGCAGCTCAGTACAATAGAAATACTACTTTAGGACTTACTTCCTTTTGATCACCATTGAAAGCACTGCCCATAATAAAGGCCTGCCCATTCTGATGATAATAATACTTAAATTAACAATCATCCAGCACAATAAATTTTACGTATGAAGTAAATTCTGCCAGTCAGTAATCTTACGTAATGAAGAGAAGATAATAATCTTATCATAGTTTTGACAACAGAAGACTTTTCATCCCAAATGAGATTCAATATTATAATCTTCCTCATTTCTTAACAAAAGACCTGTCTCACGTACAGCTTTTGTAACACAACCAGATCTGGAAGGATCATACAATGGAAAGAAAAAGGTTCTAGATTCCTACTAAAAACGTTCTGAACACCCTTCCTTCTATTATAAAAGGGGAATCTGCCTAAACACCTCTAGTGAAGGCTTTGGCTGCACGTCACAGCGAAAGAGGCAGTGTCTCAAGAAGGGAGGTCCTGGCCTGGGGACTGTCCTTCATCTGTGTTCAATCTGCAATCTCCCATGCAAATCTTCTAACATATATCCCACCTTCTGTGTTTCGCTACACACTTCTATAGGACTACAGCGCCCCCCAAAGTAACACCAAAGATACATGATTCATGACTCAAAATTTTTCCACCTACAATTCACCTCTGAAGACAATGAAAACCCCCTCTTAGCTCAGTATTAAAATAGCAACCTCAAGACCCACTCCTCCCGCCAAAAAAAAAGAAAAATAAGTCTAGCAACAGTTAAATCCACCACTTCTAATTAAAGAGTTTTTTAATACCAAACTAGCACATTCTTCTGCTGAATACTGACAAACTGATATGCAAACTTCAGGTCTGAAGACCAAGGAGGTTTAGATAATGGATAATTAAGATGGATAATGATCTGAAGTTTATATGTAATACCTTCCGTTATAAGATTGCAAAGCCATTTATGAAGGATCAGGGCTTAGTTATGTAAAGATCCACCCTGATAGAAATGAACATTCAAGTTATTTATTGAGGCTTTGAGGCAGGTAAGGTTTATAGCTCTGCCCACACAGACACCTTTGCATAAGCACTGGACCCTATTGCTTCAAACTAGTATTCAAACTATGATATCTGTATCTCTCCTCCTACAAACAAGATGCAGATTTTTTGCTTCTTAATGTTATATCACAATAATACGACATGAATTTTAGG
The DNA here is from genome assembly GCF_000699105.1 of Pygoscelis adeliae. NCBI lineage: Eukaryota > Metazoa > Chordata > Aves > Sphenisciformes > Spheniscidae > Pygoscelis > Pygoscelis adeliae. Next base: position 3,336,096 of record NW_008825108.1, read on the forward strand.
GCACAGAAAGAAATGAGTGGATGATGTGAGACTGAAAGCTGGAAAACACTGCCAAGTCCTGGGCGTACATGCAGACTGAAGGGCTTGTCATCACTGACTCCAGGCACAGACAAATGCAAATCAAATGATCTGTTGGAGTCTACTATATATCTGGAATAGCAAGAGGCTGATACCTGAAGAAAAGAAAGGTCTTGAGAGAGCTGTGTCAAAATGGAAGCTCATCAACTACCTGACATTTTTCTTTTTCTTCCGCCCTATAGCCACCACCTGACATGTAAGTACAAACGGTACTATTAGCTCTAGGCACATGGCAGGTTTTTTTTTACTTCAAGGCCAAACCCATATCTCTTATGACACAAAACAGTTGATGCTTTTGTGTTTGAGGTCTGTTCTCTGGGTCCCCATGACTGGCTGTACACAGGGCACCCACCACCCTCTTCCTCAAAGGACTGCTCTCCACAGCTGCAACTCTTCACTCACTGTCCTATTGTCCTTTTAAAATACACACTCTAGTGATACCCTGTCTCTTGGATAACAGACTAGAAATGAAGGATAGGGATTGACTAGCTCACTTTAAAGGGCCACTGCCTTTAAATTTAATTAAATCCATATCTTCTACCTCCCACACAATCACCCCCTGGGACTAAAGGCTTCTGTAAAGGATTAGGAAGGGGATACTCTCATTGCAGCCACACCACCATGCTGAAAATAATTCAAGATTTGGGAAGTTGTGAGCAGGAAGCAGAGGATGAAGAAGAAAGGGACTCACTGAAAACACAAACAAATAACTCTGCTGGCTAGAGATTACAGCACTCATTTTGGACAGAGGAGATTGTGCTCCAGCCTTTCCTTCCAAGAGCCCTTCTGTATTTTGTCCTACTAATGTAAGTAAGAAACAGAAATGATCCTAGTAAAAGGAGCGTCATGTCTCCTCTCAGATGAGTCCCTAAACCAGTACCCTGCCACCTTGTGTCCCATCCCACATTATGCTCAGTTGTTTTCTCGGACTGTGGTGCAGCATGGCACTAATGGCACCACCAGCTCCTCAGGTAGCTCTGTCTGTGGAGGCTGGCACTCCAGGAGAGCCCACACAGCTGCTTTAATCATACAGAAGCATGTGGAGTATTACTTTAGGGACTTCTGTTGACAGCTCTCCATTTAGTCTACTTTTACAGAACAAGCAAAACTGCTTTTTCTGACCTTTCCCATTAACCTTCTAACTCCCTCATAAAATAAGAAGAAAAATAATTTAATCATGCTATCTTTTTTTTATTTTTTTTAAAACAGGAAATAATTATTGCCAATGAATAATAAATATTTCATTCTGGAACAGTGGGGGGGTGGGTTGCCAGCTCTAACATTTTGTTACAGTAGGCAGGTGCTTATTTCACCTGCCCTTTAAATAAACTTTGCTGGTAAGGTGCTTGACTCTGTTGAGCCAACGCAGCTTCTGAGCATTCTCAGCAGAACAATTTCACGTCTGTACAGATCCTTAATGTAAAAACCTGGGATGGCTATGGACGGACTACAAGCGCTGCCAAAATAGGCAGCTGCTGAGTGGGAGTTCTGAGGATGAGAATGATGGATATATGGGCACCTAAAATGCAAGTGAGGTAGGTCATAGGAACATAAATTCTTTGGGGGAGGAGGGAAGGTCATATTTCATATTTCAGGAATTACTGAGTAAAGGATATCCTTTGTTAAAAGTCCAACCGTTTATTACATTATTTAATGCATAAAATAAGCATGGAACAGAATAGTCCTTAAAACAAGTTTTTCCTTAAATTCTTACAGTTGTTCTTGAAGGCCTCTGATAATAGAGAATTGCCTTTTTTAGTAGGACTTGTTGAATGTCTCTCATTTTGGAAGGAAAGGTAAGGAGAAATGCTTTGGAGAAACTTCCTGAAAACATATAGAACCCTAATGCATTTTTATTCTTTTTTTTTTTTTTTGAAGAATTTATACATTTGGGAACTACAAGTTGGAGTGGAAAGTGAAGTCTGAAAATGTATCAAACTGATGTACCTCTCGAGTTGTGCAGTCCCACAGAAAGGCTTCTCAAACACTGCACCAGATGGCTTTGTTCTCAACTTCCCTGAGCAGGTTCATGTTACCTCACTATCAGTAATAAAATCCCATAGTTACATCAATGCTTCATTTTATGTTACTGTCATCATCTTGTTACAGGTTATAATGGTATTGGCATTATCTGCCTAATAATTATTCCTGAGTCACAGCAGTAAAACTCTTTTACGTCTAAAAAAAAGTTTCTTCTGTGTGTCTTTGCCTGAAAAAGATGTTCCATACATTAAAGAAAAATGAAAGTTAGCAAATGGCTTCTCTAGTGTGTGGTTTTATAATAAAACAATCCCAACTCAGCTAGATAGAATTAAGTGAGTCTCTCCCAAAATATTATGTATCTCTCTATTGTGTAGATGAATGTACTGTATTTCTTCAACTTCAAATCCTCAGAAGTATTCTCTTATAAACAGTTATTTATACCACAGTGCAGGACAGGTGACTTTGGTACATGTCAAACAAACTTGCAGGATTTGGATCCCCAAGGAACACTGTAAAATGTCTGAACATACTGTAGTAAAATACATACTCTAGCATATGAATGATAAAGGGTCTTGTATTGTAAGCCATTAAAAAATATTACATCCTAAAAATGGTATTTAAAATGTTCACAATGATACCCAGTGATACAACACAGTTCTGTAAATAATTATCTTAAGAACAGGGTATTTCAATTAATTGTGTTAGCATGCTCCAAATTCCAATCACACAACAGCCGCACTGATACAGAGGGCACATGACAATACTGCATAATCAGCCTTGCAACGATGTTCAATCAAAAAACTGTCCACAGAATAAGGAACGCATCTGAATTTATCTCATGTGAAGCAAAGGTTATTTAAAAATGATAGCATGCACATAATAATTGCATGTTGTCCACTCTTTGCAAAGCAGATGTTTACAAGTTTACTGGGCATTTATGTTTACATAAGATGTTCACAGGTGTCCTTCAGCAGTTACTAGGTAAAACATTTTTTTTAAAAAGCACAAAAGAACACAACCTACACTTTGCATTTGGATGGATTTTTTAGCTTGTGCTATGAAAACCTAAAGACCCAAGAAGAAAGTCAAGACTTGAGAAAATTTCTTAAATCCACAGGTAGATAGTATGGTTATCATCTAATTGTTTCAGCTATACATATTCCAGTCATTGAATATACACTATATAAGCAGAGTTCATGAAGAATCTAACAACCGAATGAATAGCAAGACCATGTGCAGAGAGGGTACAAAAATTAGGGAAGGTGTGATGTTGGAGCACAACTTGTAGAGTTCTGCAAGTCCTCTGTTGTGTGCACACCCCTCTTGCTGCCCTTCACGGGAACATGCAGTGCAAACACCTCAGACTAGTTTATGCCTTGCCCAGTTTCTTACGCCATTTGTTCAATTGACTGGACCATCTGAATTTGGCACAAGCGACCCTTTTTTGTGGAAAGCTGTCAGAATCTCAGTTTGCAGGGAAACCCAAACACTTCTAAACAAACGTCATGTATTTATTCACTCAAAGTCAGGAGGCAGAACAAAGGCTTAAAGCAACAAACAGTTTTCTTTTTTCCATTGCCTAAGTTTTCGATGTTCCTTGAAAGCATTTGTAAAGTCACTTGAGGCTGTTCTCTATTCCTGGCTGGAAGGTGCTGGCTCCTGGCCTCCTGTCACTGTGACTGTGGAGTTTTTAAAGAGCCATGCCAGACGCAACGTGCCCTGGCCCACTCCAAACCAGCCCACGTGCCCCTCATGGGGGAAATGGCCTCTTAAACCCTGAAGCAGTCCATGACATCCTGGAGCTGCAGGGCGTCTGTATTCACCTCTCCTGGGTGAGCGGATTGGAAGTGCTCTGTCCCTTTGAACACCACATCCACTTTTGCAAAAAGCCTCAGCACCCTTTAAAAATAGTATTTATCCTATTTGTGTCTTTCTGTACCTACTAGCTCTTAGTGATGCTTCTCCTTTCTAGCACCACCATCTTTAAGCTTTAGGATGCCCTTTGATCTTACTCTCTTCACTCGGCTTTGGGAAGAGTAAACTGCCCTCAGCCTGGAGAGAGCGAAGATGGAAAATATTTCCTAATAATTACTTCTCCTGTTTTGCATGAAAGATTATTTTTGCCATCACTTTGCCTTTGTCACTTGGTTCCTTTAACACATTCATGAAGGTAATCTGAAGGACAAATACTATTAAAAAAAAAATCCTATAGCCATAATTACCTGGTAGCAGATAAAACAACCTATTCACATCAAAAGCAGTAAACTGCACGTAACTATAGAAAGCACCTAAGAGATAAGAAAAAAGAAACCAATAAACAACACTTCTCATCATACTCTTGTCTGATGAGAAAGTTCAGGAGCTACGGCGCTGCAGTAAGGACAGAACTTGTATATGGTCTTACCTTTAAGCCGGACTAAGAGTGGCTCTCAAACACTTTGCTGACCTCAAAACATCTTCCTGTAAGAACTGTTTTGTATTCTGTATAGTAATGTAAGCCTACTTACAGTAAGCATTTTTTCAACTACTTTTCACAGGTGCCTTAAAAAGCAGTCCACTGATTCATGTAGGTCTGCTGTATGATGTATTGTAAATCGTAACACAAGGAGGGAGTATTTCATATGGTACCAAATATTGAGAACTGAGAAAGAAAACAATTAGGAAAGAAGATATCCTTTCATCAAAGATCCTTATATCAAAGGTTTCATCATTGTTTTTTCCCCTTAAGAGAGAACATTGATATCACTTAAGATGTCTCTCTGAAGATATCTCTAACTTAAGAGATAAGGTATATCTCTAAGAGACAGTTAAGCATACAGTTTTGCTTGGAGCAAAGGCAAACGCAAGGCCTCTCAGAGATTCAAGTAAATTTGGCAGAATGATTTTGTTGAAATTGTTTTGGTTGAGATGAGGGACAAAGAAAAACAAAAAAGAGCTGACTAGAAGAAGCAGAGACAAAACTCAGGAACAGAAAAACCACTGCAGAAAAACAAAAATCACAGAATAACCTGAATAGTATCAATGTGCAGAATAAATAAACATTTTATGTTAAGGTTATGGCTGAAACAATCTCGGGATATGGGCAAGAAGATTGCCCCAGATTATTTGGGTTTTTTTTCTTTTAAGATAGAAGGGTGTTCTAAGTTCATGTAAGGCAGAAAACGGCGCTTAAAAATTCCTCATTTTTTTCCTTCTGCTGCGAATAACCTACTAAGACCTGAAATTTTTACTAGCTGTTCAAGTCAAAGGGTTAGCAATGTACTTCAGTAAGTCTGTTTACCAGCAGAGCACCCAATGTCATCATGTCAAGCACAGGCAAGATCCTCTTCACTTCCATCAAGAATGTCCAACTGCAGCATATACTGATGCAAAAAATAAATAACACTCCTCTCCTCACAAAGGAGTTAAAACGCATTCATCTGTTTTCAGTTGGATCGTTCATTAAAATTTCTGGGTTTTGGTCTCCTCCTACCTGTACCGCAAGAAATCAGAAATAGTTCCACTGAAGACAACACATAAACAGAAGGATTTTTGCATTTAGAGTAAGAACTAGGGCCTGGAGCCAAACAAACAAACAAATAAACAAACAAACCACATCTCCCTTTGGCACTGCTGCACAAATGGAAGTGTTCATCACAGCTTATTGTGAGCTCCTGGTACTAATGAGTATCTGATGCCCTGTCTTGTTTGCAGATACTTAAAAAGCTGACTTGTTTCTACATTGGATCAATTGCTTCACTAATGCCATTTAAAACTTTGTGCTGCCCTAATCCTTTTTCCTGTGGAATTAGGTGGCATGAACTGCTTTCCCTAACACTGTCATCTCTGCCAGGCATCAAAATCAGTTCAAGACAGGCAGACAAAGCCCAGCACTCCCAGAAGAACAGCAAAAGCTGGGAAGGGAGCTCTCAGGACAGGGGGTGGCACTGAAGCCACAGGGTGACAGGGGGAAGCACTGAGGTGCAGGACGTGCGGTGACTAACCATGGTGGGGAAGGAATGTCACCTCCCACCCCCACATCACTGGAGTCACTCATTCCAGAGCTTAATGACACAGAGGATGAAGGCGAGCAATAGCAGCAGCCATTTACACAGGAAGGGACCTCTGGAAAAGCTGGGCTGCATCCAGCAATGACACATATTCCCAGCTCAGTCCTCTTGTGCCCTCCACTGCTCCCACACCTGAGCGGCTCAGATCAATCAATACACCGATTGCAATGGAATACATCAAAGGATATATACCTTGCATAACTATGCTGCAATATTTCTGAGTTTTGCATATTTATTTATATATCCATATTCCATTTATACATGCATATATGCATACTCCATACCAGTTTGTCTGGTACGGAAATAAATATGGCTGATCACTTAAAGTCAGTAGTATTTAGGGACAAGATAACTTCATCCAAAATGCAGGCATCTAGCCTGAGGTGAGCATCTAGGCTCCATCAACAGTCCATGCCCAGACAAAGAGGAAACTATGAAGCAGTTTAACCCATGCAGGAGCCTAATACAAGAAGAATGAATTCCTCTCCGAAGATGCCTTTAAATAACCACGAAAGCAACTTAGAGGACTAGTTTAAATTAAATTCCTGATTTTTAGATGATGAAAATTAGTGAGACTAATCCCACCTGTAATGCATGACTATCTTTAAACTCGAACTTTGACTCCGTGGTTGACTCTGGAGGCATCTGGCTAAATATTTATAAGTGGAATAGGAGGATCTGTAGAAAGAAACAGTGCACAGCAGATCCCGCTCCTCACAGTCTTACTTTCAGTGAAATCTGTGCAGATTTATCTGTTGATTTCTACTGGGGCAAGATTGAACTGCATACGGCTGTTCTGGATTGAACTGTT
>NW_008825108.1:3343041-3347231 GCF_000699105.1 Pygoscelis adeliae
GAGCTTGTAGAGACACAACTATTCCATGAGGGGCACACTGATTCTCTAAACATCCATATCTCACTGTCTTGTTTATGTTTTTCTAGTTGCACAATCAAAAAGCATCCCAGGCCTGGCACACATGTAGGTATAAACAAGCTGGTCACACATTCAAATAAGTGTACCCATATTTAGTAGGAATTGAAGGCCAGGAATAAAAATACAGGAAGAGCTGTTGAGAATAGGATTTCATAACGTGGCAAGACCTCTGTTTGGGGGCTTATCACACTGAAGGAGGTGATATGGAGATTAATGAAGTGAGAATGCATACACATCTAACTAGATGCCTAATAATTCAATGCTAAAATAATCCCCTCCCTCTTTGATGGCAGTAGCTCCTTGTTATTCTGGCATCCCAGCCCTCTGGCCTCAAGTACACTGCTACTCACATCTTCCTTGCAGCTACCTAACTCCACTAGGTATTACTGTATCTTATCAGAAAGGCAAGATTACAAAGATGCAACACACGCACTCATCTATACTAAATATCTGAGAGTTACCAATTCATCTATGTGCCAATTCAGGTCTTTTTTTAAACTTTTTTTTTTAAGATTAATTGGCAAAGGCACTGGAACAGAATTTGAAATACATCAATATAATGCAATATGGAGCCAATACTTAAAATGATTTAAGTATATTTAAGTATATATTAAATATATTTAATGATTTAAGTATGTATAAGATATTTCTGTATCAGAAATAGTGTGGCCAGCAGGAGTAGGGAAGGGATCGTGCCCCTGTACTCGGCACTGGTGAGGCCGCACAGGCTCGAATACTGTGTTCAGTTTTGGGCCCCTCACTACAAGAAGGACGTTGAGATGTTGGAGCGTGTCCAGAGAAGGGCAACGAGGCTGGTGAGGGGTCTGGAGAACAAGTCTTATGAGGAGCGGCTGAGGGAACTGGGGTTGTTTAGCCTGGAGAAAAGGAGGCTGAGGGGAGACCTCATCGCTCTCTACAACTACCTGAAAGGAGGTTGTAGCGAGGTGGGTGTTGGTCTCTTCTCCCAAGTAACCAGTGATAGGACAAGAGGAAATGGCCTCAAGTTGCGCCAGGGGAGGTTTAGATTGGATGTGAGGAAAAAATTCTTTACTGAAAGAGTGGTTAAACATTGGAACAGGCTGCCCAGGGAAGTGGCTGAGTCACCATCCCTGGAGGTATTTAAAAGACGTGTAGATGAGGCGCTTAGGGCCATGGTTTAGTGGGCATGGTGGTGTTGGGTTGACGGTTGGACTCGATGATCTTAGAGGTCTTTTCCAACCTTAATGATTCTATGATTCTAAGTATTGAGGATAAAAAAGCTTACTATTTTGAAGACAGACATAAAACCATCTTATTCATAATAAGACACAACATAAGGTACTTCTCGTGATCTAGGTCCCATTCTGAGGTGTTAAATATGTCTTTACACCATAGCTTTATGGAAGCTAAAACATCCTATTCAAGTTTCCAGGTTTCACTGCAAAGGCCCAGTTTCCTGTTTCTATTTTAGGCTTTTGGGCAACTCTGCTTCCAGTTCTGGACAAACACAACCAGGCTATTCCTATTCTACATATAATTTATTATAGGCATGCATTAAACTTAGACCACCTTTTGGGAAACACTGAGATTAAATGTTACCACCAAAACACCACCACACTGCAGCAAAAGTCAAGCAGCACACTGTCGACAGTGTTAACCTGATAGAGCATAGAAATGCAGTCAACTGCTTCTATCAAGATCAGTTTATTCCATCTATGGAAATAAAAAACTAAATATGAGCAATAAAGTAACAGCAGTAAATTACTCTAGAGCTATCCATCCTTTCAATATAAAAATATAAACATGTCAAGCAATATTAATACATTTATATGAAATACACAGAGCACATACAGATGAACACAATAAATTGCTTTCGTTCTCCTCTGATCCTGAGCCAGCTCTATATCAAGCCAATATTTTGACATTAATTAATGTAGCCTTAAAACTGCTCCACCTTGTGCCAGCTGCCTAAAGCGTCCTGTAGTTCTCACGAATGATGGGGCTGCAAGTAATCCCCAGTTACACTGGCTCTAGCTCACCTACCAGCAGTCATGGTGCTCCATGGTCAATGGCCCACTAGACTGGCTGTCTCCCCAGGACCCTCACCGAGTGATAACCATCTTATCTGGTGCTAGTGCTGCTCTGGGTCCTGCCAAGTCTGACCTAAACTGTATATATTGTTACTCATCTGATTATACAATAATGCAACCTTCAGAGTCTGGCACTGGGGAAACATATTCAGGGAAAGGGTCATACTTCGATGAGTGTTTTCAGCTCCATTTAAACAGTGCATACATACATAACTAAAGCTGCTGGTAAGCTTTATTTTAATGTAAATCCTTGGTGAGAGAAAGAGAAGGGAATTATCAGTGCAATTATCTGTGATCCATTTCAAATATCCATGCCAACTTTTTGAACAAATCAATAATTTACTGAAAGAAATGCTCCCAGCCTGGTTTCCTAGGGCATTTGTTTCTAGGCACACATTTTATTCACACAAGGGAAAACTCCTACGAGCATGTAAAAATTACTACCTTTGTAGACAAACAGGAACTGTAGGGTTCTTGCTGTGCGTTTGTTTGTTACACCGCGTACAAGGAAACTGCATACAATTTGTGGCTGCTTCTTGAAAGCGTCGCTCAAATGCCTAAATAAGAGTGAAAACTGGAAGGAGTATGATAAAAGCCACCATTAAGTGGCATCTTAGAGTATTATGGGAGTGGTGTATTTTCTTGGCTTGGATTTTTGGCAGAAAGAATCTGGAAAGGTTTATTTGGTAAAATCGGGACTCCATACATACTTTCAATTGCAGAGTGTTTCACATGGGGTAAGAACTACATCAGGTCACTCACAGCCAAGGAGAAGTACACTATGTTGACATCCACTTACACTGACAACTGGAGTGTTTCAGATTGCGGGAAAGAATGGCACTATTATCCCAAGACATACCCAAGAGGTAACTTACTGACATATGCTGACTTTTGTTGACGTGCAGCTGTAACCCTATTCCTACCCTCAATTTCCTTTTCAAAACAGTGGCATCCTCTGAACAGCAGCAATTCCACTTGCTGCTGGACTCTCATTCTCCTGACCGTCCCCACACCCTCATTCACTATTGCTTCAAGAGCACTTTTGGTCGAGTCATTTTGCACTTCAAAGCCACAGATGGTTATAAAACTTTATTAACTCTAAAGGGAGTCTTTCGAGAGAAGCTTTATGTAAACAAAATGTGTGGCATCCATAAGCAGCTCAGAGCCATAGCATATTCTGAACAGGTGCCTTTAGCCAACAGCGTATATTTGCCATTGCAACTTAAACAATCCAGAGTATAACCCATGACATCCTATTAAAAAATCTGTTTTATTTTCAATATATAACATCCCTTTTTGCATCAGACCAAAATCAAGTATAAAATGAGATAATCAACTCTGTTCCACAAGGCTAAAAGGATTAATAGAAGTACCTAAATGGCATATGAATAAATTCATTGACAAACCTCCCAGGACATACTGTAAGCCAGAATCTCATTAAAGATGATGTTAAAATTTAGAGTGCCTGTTTCTCTGTTTGGAAAAAGTCGATATGAATGCAGAGCAGCCAGAGAAATGAAAAATTGACCCAAACCAGGTCAGAACTGCTTTCTCAGCTTCTGCCTTTTGAATGTGAAGCAAGAAATCAACCTTGCACCATAAGAGAACCACTGTAAAATAAACAGATTTATGTCTGATTCTGAAGTACCGTATAGATTGTATATAGTAAGAAACACATTTCACATTTGCATATTGATCATAGGTATTTAACAGTCCTGCCTTGTTACATTTTTAACAGCAAAACAAGTAAAAACACTGTCATAATCAGTACAAGTTAAGCTTTTTGAAGTTTTCTGTTTCAAAATCTTTACTGGCTTATAGTAAATGTGCAGTTTCTCTCAACCTACTCAGCTAACAGGGAATGATGTTTTGCCATTAGGCAGAGGCAGACCCCGGTCTACTTTTTTTTTTCTATATTGCTTGTTACTGTGATGCTATTCCATTTGGTAATATGAAAATCAGCAAGTCCCTGCAGATATGTACGACACTGTTCTGCCTGCCAGTGATCTTTTATAAATTAATTTTAAATTAATCTTTACCTAT
>NW_008825108.1:3347246-3347492 GCF_000699105.1 Pygoscelis adeliae
TTAATACACTGGAATGCATAATCCACTGACAATTCTATATAGGACTGAAATTCAGTTCTGCGTTCCTACATATTGAGTACTCCATACGTGGGCTTTTACACTGATTACGCAAGTGACATAGTATTAGGAAATGATGAAAATTTCCACCTCCTAAAGGGAAGTGCTGCAGACAGGGAGATGAAAACCAAAACAAACAGAAATATTAATGTCAACAACGAAACAAACAAGTGAGATTATATACTCGTG
>NW_008825108.1:3347515-3349683 GCF_000699105.1 Pygoscelis adeliae
AAACACTGTGAAATATTTTCCAAGGAAAGATTCTGGCAAAAAAACTGGGAGAAAAAACAAATTACTGGCTAGCTGGTGTATCACCTAAAAATCCCTCCTCAGTCTTTGAACTTGGTCACAGCTTTGCCTGTTTAACTTGCGACCAAAGGAGATGGGGCGTGGTGCTTGGCAGGCCCAAATATCATACCATATTCAAATACAGAAAAATGATAATTTTATTTTTATTGCGTGAGGAAATATCTGCTGCACAAATAATAACAGGTGAACATGTTGCTTTTATTCTCTTGAAATGTGATGAAAATTCAAACTACTGCAGCAAAGGCTGAGCTGAAAATCCTGCTCTAGAAATACCGGAATATATTATACTTTTAAGACTTACTTACCTTAGACTCGTGAAACTGTAATATCATCAAAATACCCATCAATTTAGTGGAAAAAACCCTTTACAAAATGCATTAACTAAAACTGAAAAAATAAAAAATAGCATGCGTACATGGGTAAGAAAAGCAACAGATAGACAGAAGTGAACCAGAGAAAAGTAGAACTGTAAATCTTAATTATTCTCCTATTGCCTCTTGTCCCACCCATATCACCAGCTTCATAATTCAGAAAGAAAACAAATCAGAAGAAGGGGAGGCAACTAGGCCACTATGCCAGGAATGTGTTTTTGATGAAAAAATTAGTCCTGTTTTATCCAACGGCAACGTGCAAACACCCCTCAAAGCAGGCCAGATGTTGGTTGGAGCAAACTAAGAACGCGCTGTATGTGGTTTTAGTCCATTCTGCCTCTCATCGTATTGGCCATTTTCCCCTAAAGCCTCCACACTGCATCAATCAGCTCCTGGCTGGAAGAGGTTCCTCACACAGCTGAATGACATGGCTCCTTAAGCAGCCGCTGGTCCTACAAAAGCTCCTGAGCCCTTCTCATCACTAACAGCACTGTGCCTTGGCAGCCCAAGGGCTTGAATTTAAGGGCAGGACCTGTGTCCTCTGCTTGGAAACCTCTGGAACCATCTGAACGTACCCAGCGCATCCATGCTTTCCCAAGAACAGCCTGCACCTTTTTACCATTGAGGCGTATGATTGATTTTATTTGCATAGAAGTTGAAGGCAAAGGAAAGCATAAGCTCTAACATGAGGAGCTTGCAAGCTCACCTCAGACAATGCTCATCAGATGCATTGAGGCAAGGCTGACAGAATAAGGAGTGGTGCTGGAGAGGGAGCCTACATGGCAAACAACATCTGGGGAAAGCTCAGAGCATTCAGGTAATAGTAGCATCCCATTTCCAAAGTAAAATCTCAGGAACTTATACTAGAATCACTGTAAAAAGAAATAAAGTGGCAGAAAACCCATTTTATGCTAATTACATTATTTCTACTCTGCCAGCTTATACGATCTTACATGAGCTTCAAACTCCTTTCTCATCATACTGCAGGGCCAATTAAGATTTCTAAAAAGATGATGAAAATAAAAGCTCAGTATTTCGTCTTCTGCAAGAAGAACAAGGGACAGTCGGAAGCATCTTAACTTAGCAAGTAGAAGGAAAATGGTTCATGAAACTTAATGCTCTTCTGACATCTGGAATTTACACAAAAAATTACCTCTGCCCCCCAGCAGCCTGCCCAATCTCTACAATTACACCAGCGAGTCCTTTCTTTTTGGCACTTGTTACATTCCCCAAATGGCTCTTAGAGCCAGTGCAGCACCACTAATGATGAGAAACAAGGATTTCAACTTCCACACTGCCTCTGAAATGCATTTCAGAAACAACAGCAGCTGTAATGATTTAAACTATAGCACTCCCACATCCCAGAGATCCCAAAATATTCTAGAAGCAGCTAAACAAAGTACCACGTATGTTACTAAATAAAGTACTAAAACATCAAGGAGCCCTATTATACTCCAGGATCCCCCATGCAGCTATATAAATATATATATATCAGGGTTTCGTACGTAGCAGAGCAGCTCCCTCGCTGCGATCTATTGAGAACCAGCCCTCGACACAAGCTTTTGTAGAGGAAGCGGTCAACTACCTGCTACGCTACCTGGATGCTCACAAGTCTATGGGGCTGGATGGGATCCACCTGAGAGTGCTGAGGGAGCTGGCGGAGGAGCTTGCCAAGCCGCTCTCCATCATCTATCAGCAGTTCTGGTTAATGGGGGAGGG
>NW_008825108.1:3349711-3366283 GCF_000699105.1 Pygoscelis adeliae
GGAGGATCCGGGGAACTACAGGCCTGTCAGCCTGACCTCGGTGCCAGGGAAGATTATGGAGCAGTTCATCCTGAGGGTGCTCACAAGGCAGGGGCGGGACAACCAGGGCATCAGGTCCAGCCAGCATGGGTTCATGAGAGGCAGGTCCTGCTTGACCAACCTGATCTCCTTCTATGACCAGGTGACTCGCCTAGTGGATGAGGGAAAGGCTGTGGATGTGGTCTACCTGGACTTCAGTAAGGCCTTTGACACCGTCTCCCACAGCATTCTCCTGGAGAAGCTGGCGGCTCACGGCTTAGACAGGTGTACTCTGCGCTGGGTCAAAAACTGTCTGGACGGCCAGGCCCAGAGAGTTGTGGTGAATGGAGTTCAATCCAGTTGGCGGCCGGTCACGAGCGGTGTTCCCCAGGGCTCAGTATTGGAGCCAGTTCTGTTTAATATCTTTATCAATGATCTGGACGAGGGGATCGAGTGCACCTCGATCAGTTCATGCATCAGTAAATTTGCAGACGACACCAAGTTGGGCGGCAGTGTTGATCTGCTCGAGGGTAGGAAGGCTCTGCAGAGGGACCTGCACAGGCTGGATCGATGGGCCGAGGCCAACTAGTGTGCCCAGGCGGCCAAGAAGGCCAACGGCATCCTGGCCTGTATCAGAAATAGTGTGGCCAGCAGGAGCAGGGAAGTGATAGTGCCCCTGTACTCAGCACTGGTGCGGCCGCACCTCGAATACTGTGTTCAGTTTTGGGCCCCTCACTACAAGAAGGGTGTTGAGATGTTGGAGCGTGTCCAGAGAAGGGCAACGAGGCTGGTGAGGGGTCTGGAGAACAAGTCTTATGAGGAGCGGCTGAGGGAACTGGGGTTGTTTAGCCTGGAGAAAAGGAGGCTGAGGGGAGACCTCATCGCTCTCTACAACTACCTGAAAGGAGGCTGTAGCGAGGTGGGTGTCGGTCTCTTCTCCCAAGTAACTGGCGAAAGGACGAGAGGAAATGGCCTCAAGTTGCGCCAAGGGAGGTTTAGATTGGATGTGAGGAAAAATGTCTTTACTGAAAGGGTGGTGAAACATTGGAAGAGGCTGCCCAGGGAAGTGGTAGAGTCTCCATCCCTGGAGGTATTTAAAAGACGTGTAGATGAGGCGCTTAGGGCCATGGCTTAGTGGGCATGGTGTTGTTGGGGCCCAGGGAAGTGGTTGAGTCACCATCCCTGGAAGTATTTAAAAGACGGGTAGATGAGGCGCTTAGGGCCATGGTTTAGTAGGCATGGTGGTGTTGGGTTGACGGTTGGACTCGATGATCTTGGAGGTCTCTTCCAACCTTAATGATTCTATGATTCTATGATTCTAAATAGGAAATGAAAGGTATTTCTTGCTTTAGGCAGTATAAGATCTAGCTACATGAGAGGACATTGCAGATGGATAGAAAAAGACATATTTAGGAGAGCGCCGGACACGTCTATGCTGTAAGTGCAGGTACACTCAAACAAACTGTATTTCCCTGGAAATACTCTTGAAGGGTACACGTCCTGTCCCTCGGGGAATGAACCCTAGTCTCCAGCTGTGGTGTTTTCACGCTTGTCTGGTGTTTAATTACTAATCCACATGGCAAAGTGCAACACGATGTGAGTACTGAGTTAGGTGACTGGAATGGGGTCTCTACCTCGCCGAGGGCAGCACTGTTTGGGCATGCACAGGGCAGTAATATAGGTCACTAGAGTAGGCAACACTCACCACGTGTCAACAGCACAGTGAACATCAGGTTTACTTTAGGCATCATACTCAACATGTTTTAACACTTAAGTCATTCAGGCTTAATGAAGACCCTATAGCTTATTTGGCCTGCTTAGAAGACAGTTTTCAGGGCTAATATGACAAATATGAGAAAACTCCAAGTGGTTTACATCTTATTTCCTACACAGTCCAAAAAGTCCTCCTCTTGCTCCATGTTGAGGTTGGAAGGAAGCTAGTTCATACCTATTGTGTTGGAACTTCAGTGCATAATGTATTTCTAGGTAAGAGTCTTCTATTTAGGTTTTTTCCTGTTTCTCACAGGAATAATTACCATGTATCTTTTAGCACATTAATCTTGTCAGCTGATCTGCCAAATCTCATTCATGTTTTGTCTCACTTCTTTTGGATTATTTTTCAACTATATTTAAATGCTATTTTGCCCTCTTGAGGAAGACTGTCCAGAGTTTTTCCAACCACGCTCATCATCTTTTGAATTTCACTCATTCAAACCCTCACATCATGAGTGGCTTGGCACTGAATGTAGTTTTAATTATTATTTTAAAATATTGGCAATTGAAGCCAGAAAGGGAATTGATTAATATCAGTATGTCATCTAATTAAAAATATATCTTATTTTTATAATCTGTCACCAAAAATTAACATGCTGGAATTCTGCTGAACACTCTGCTGAGCCAATGCCACAAAGGCAAGGGGGAAAATGCATGAGGAAAACAACTGCACTCCTTCTTTAACAGCAAGCCTCCTGAAAAAGAAATTTCTGAAGGTGCTGCACTCTCAGAATATTCTCCTCTTCCAGAGCAGCGGCTGCCTATCCTAGACCTAAAACACCAGCTGGTACACCATCTGAGAAATCACCACTGAAGCTGTTTATCAACAACATGAAAAAAAAAAAAGCCCATAAACTCTTTCTTTCTCAAATGAATTATTAGGATGATTTTTTTTGTGAAGGAGAAAGCTCAAATTGCCTGGAGAACGGCTGCCTGAAATGAACTGCTTCAGAAAGAGCTAAATTCTTCCACCAGTTTGACTTTTAAAGCATGTCCCTTCCCTCCCTCCAACGCAGCTGTTCATCCTTGTAGCTCTTCCATACTTCTGAATTAAGCGGAGACACACTGTGACTGTTATTTTGACTTTCTGCCAATAGCCAGAAAACTCTGAGATAGCAAGAAGCTGGATCCTTTTTTCCTCCAGCAGGTAGAGGAGCTCTACCAAGCCCTGAAGTTGGGGTGAGGCCTCTGGGCAACCAAGTGGTATGTGTGTGAAGATCAGAGGAGTAAGAAAAATGCAAAACAATGAGAAAAATGAATCCACTCACTTCTTCAGCAAGTGTTAGGCACCAGACAGTAGAAAAGGGCATTCCGGGAACAAAGCAAGAATAGGGCAAAAAACTGTGATTTAAATAGCCATAAGGGAGCTTTTATTTTTCTGCAACTCCTCCCCTTTGCTTACAAGTTATAATCCCAGTGGTGTTTTATGCAGCGAGAGCTCTTTGAGCTACCCTGTTTTTACACTCTTCTGAATCACTAGTCTCTACATACAGATCCAAATGAATCCCAATAGGGGCCTCAAGATCCTCTTGCAAATGCACAGTTTACAAAAGAAAATGTTTGCAATACTCACACAGTGAATGAGGTTAACTGAAAGGCAAATTATTCATGACTCAGTCACAAAATTAAATGCTATAGTCAAAATACACTGCTGTGTAAAATCAATACGTATCTTTTCTGAGGGGAAAATAAAAACCGTTTATAATACAGCAAGGTAGTAAAGAAAGTGTGCATGTGCTCTGCTCTCAATATCTGGCATTAGAGATTGGTCTCTATAGCCGGATGTGCTGACCATTCGCAAGTGAAGGCAATTACTATACAAAGGGGAAGTTTTATGATGTTTTGAGCTCTACAGATGTGTGACCAAACTTAATGAAGCACTGGATTATTTAGTGTGTTAATAGAGAAACAGCTGGGTGAACCAGATTCATATTTAATTAGGAAACAGTGTCAAGACTCTGTGCCTGAAGCCACTGAAAAATTATCTGTACAATGAATTTTGTTTAAATTGCACTACGATTTCCAGACTTTTCCCTCACAAGTTTTAAAAGTGACATGACTAAGAAGAATCCTACAAAGACTAGCAAGGACTTCAATCAGATGTTCAGAAAAATATCCCGGTCCTTTTTGTTTGACTGCAGAATGTTTTTATCACCTGAGCAGAGAAACTCCACTGCCGTAAGGAAGGGTGCCGTGCTAGATGGGTGAGGAGGAGCAACCCTCAGCAGCAGGGACAAGGGCACTTCCCAGAGCAGTTATGCCAGTTCAGGGAGCTGGGAGGCTTTCGAGTCCTGTACGTGCCAAGAGGATTTGGAGCTCAGGTGACAGTGGCCAGGCACCAAGGGGAGCCATGGATAATGCCACCCCAATCTGTCGCGCCTCACTCGGCCTTCTTGTTTTCTATAGTTCCGTCTCTAGTTCAATAAGAAGAATTCTTAGCAATGTCTTAACTTACTCAAATATCATGGGCTCAGAGGACGTTTATTCTACCAAATCAGGGTTCCCAAAGCTTAGTTTTGACTGCTTCCTTTTCCGCTCCTGGTGTAGCCCTACCATAAAAGGGCTAAAATCAACATTATATCCTAATTCTCACCTGTGGCACTTCCTCTGTCTTCCCATCCAAGTTTCCAGACCCCACCTCTTCCTTTTCTCACTTACCCGTTTCTTTTGCTGCAGCTTTCTCCCAACCTCAGTTTCCCCCCAGTTTCCCTCCTCAGCACAGCTCTAAACAACAACCCCTTCATTATTTCATTGATGTTGTTTCCCCCATATGCCACCCAGGCCTGAGGAAGATAAATCCTGTTGCTCAGGGCAGAGCTTTCATTTTCTCAGTGTCCATGTCCAGTATCAAAATGATTTCTGATTGCTGGGAAAAATAAGCCCAAGGACTGGAGCATGTTCAGTACAAGTATAATTACGGGTGGTTTATTTTCTAAACTCCGAGTCTGTGCTAAGCTTGTGTGAACTGAGACTTTCCAACACTCACATCCTGTTCAAATTTCAGAAGATTTTTCACAGGGAAGAAGTGAAAAGCACTTTCCTGACCCTCCAGCATTCCCTTGCCAAATTCGAAGATTCTGCTCCAAAATAGAGTTGTCGCAGCTTCTTAGTGAAACAAGTCACAAGACTCTTCTCATTTTATCCAGCACAGTAGTGCCTGTCTCCATTTCATCTTCATTCTTAGAAATATTCTAATATTTTTAACAATATTATTCTAAAACTTCTGCTTAAAGCCAACACCTGCCTTAAAAGTATTAGCCCATATATTTAAAGGTGAGAAACCTATAAGCAGCTGAAAGCAAGGCCTCGTGATGGACAGAGGTGATTGACCATCCTTACATCTTTCAATATATCTGGGAGATTGGCACTGAATTTCATTGAGCCCTAGACGCTAGGTCCCTAAATCACTTTGAAAATTTGCTCACAAGCTTTACCTGAGCTTTATTTCTCTTGGGAGATCTCATGGCATATATGGGGGATGTGACTATCTCCTCACTGGAAACAAAGAGACCGATTATGGGGGTTTTGTCTCCTTTCTGCAGTCAACTAAAGGGTGGATATCTCTAAACTGTAAAGTCAGTGAGAGACACTAGCCTCCCAGAGACTCCTCATCCTACCCTAGGACAGTTGTGTGCAGACCCTCAGGGAACCTACATGACCAGATGTCTCACCTCAGGGACCTGACTATTAACTGCAGTGTATGCAGCATCTGTCTGCAGTTATAAAACCTCTGCCTGAAAGAGATAGAATCGGGACTAAAATCCACAACATATTAACGGTCCAGCATGCTAATTAGCTGGCTGGAAGGAGGAACAATAATAAATAAGCCCCTGAGTCAGAAGCCAGATGTGGCAGAAGCACCCTGCAGCTGCTGGGCAGGCTCAGGGGACGCCCCAGCCCAGGCCCCCGAGCAGGGGGTAACTGCACCCCCCCTTTGCTATGGGGTCTCTGGCATGGACACTGTGGCACTCAGCAATGGAGTGATATGGTCCAAAGCATAATCCCTAGTTCAGCAAGAGTATTTTTTTCATTATGTTTTAAGCATATAGCATGTAGGGTGCGTTGCTTTTTCCATCCAAAATGCAAGTTACAATTTTCTCCCAGTCCCAGCAGACCACAACCCATATTCTAAAAATAGGGCTTTTTCAAATTTCTCAAACAACTATAAAATAGGTCTATAAATGAAACAATTGCCTAAGTAAAGTAGCCTTCTCAGAAAGGCTCCTTCCCCAAAAGTATTGCTAGTATATCTATTCATAAAGAAAACATCCCCCCAGAAGGTGTTCTCCAGTCCTGTACTGGGATATGAAAGGCACCACAAGTTCTGATTTCTCTGTGAATGTAGATTACCCGCAGCATCAAAAAACACCTGGAGTCAAAAACCATGCTATGGGCAAGTAAACTGCTGTAATGGGCTGTGTGGGAACTTCAGATGAACAAATTGGCCTGAGGGAAAAAAAGGCACCCTTAAGGAAAATGAATGAAGATTGGAAATGGAAGCAGAGCCGGGCAAGCATACACTTTGAACTCTTTTGAAAGCACGAGAGGGGAAAAATAACAGTTAGCAAAAGCCCAAGAAATACATTAGAGGAATTTGCTTATTACTGGAGAAGTCACTGAAGCCATTTGTCAGCTGACGCGAAGCCTGCTAGGATCCTAACGCACCGTTAGCTACTTTGTGCCATTAACTGACTTACAAGGGGTTGGGAGATTCTAACAACAGCGGGTGAGCAATTTTTTTCAGAGAAAAATATGCTGTCATTTCATTGGTATCATTTGTTTTATGGTACTCACAGTAACCTCGGAGTTTAAACAATGCTCAAGCAAAAGCAGGCATGAGACTGCAGGCACAGGAAGGTTTGGGGTTTGTTTTTATTCAAATAGAGGCAGCAGCACTCCGGCTCAGAGTATTCGGATCTGTTTTCCTGTTACGCTTTTCCTTCGTAATAACTGCTTTTCATTTTTTTAAAATACAGCAATAAAAACGGAAATTCCATAAAAGCCGTCTTCTTTTATACGAAAGTAAGGGGGGAGGGGGAACCACAAAACCATATGGAAGTCAATTAAATGCTTTATTTGTTCAGCAAAAAAAGGGACTGTGTATTTCCTGAATTAAATTTGTTTTCATTGTCCTTCTGTGGGCAACTGTTTTAGGGAGATCATATACAATGTCAGTCCTCATTCATAACTTTTCAAAATAAGAGACTGTATTCTGCAGGTACATAGTTTTACAGCTGAGGTTAACTCCTTAAAATCTTTGCTTCATGTTTACATTGATGTAAATGGAAGCAGACAATGTCCCATTACAATTTTAGCAGTGCAGCTCCTGTATAATTCTTAATAGTTGTATAATAATAGCCGTATAATTTCTGTTAGTAACTGAAAACAAATCCTTAAGGGAAAAGGTAAAAATATTTTTTGTTATTTTTTTAATTTTTTTTTTTATATCCACAAATACAATATGCATAGGCGGACAGTTTGGGACAGCATTAGATATAGGGCCCTGATGAAGAAAATCTGTCAAGAAAACATTACTTTCAGCCTGATTCATTATTGGAAATTGCAGGTGATACTGTTATGAAAATTGCACAAATCTCAACGCACTAATTCTTTCCTGTAACTTTTATTCACTGGATGCTAGACATGCAGTGTTTTATTAAATATTCAGTATTTTTAATTTTAAGGTGATTTAAGGGAGAAATGAGTCACCAAAATCACTGTTCTTTATTGCTTTAGCATTGTCCTTTCTTAACCTTTACACTTCCAGCTGCTATTAGTCCTTTGGGGCTCAAACAATAAAATTTTACATGCAGTCACCTAGCACATTGTTAATTGCTTCAAAAATAATATCAAAAGTAATTAATACCTACTGATACTTAGATGTTCATTAGAAAGTTCTCTCACAAATTAATGTATACCTCAGAAAGTGCAATGTATACTGTAATTATATCTTACTGTCTATAATAAGTACCTAGGAGAAAAGGAAGAATGGCAAATGTTTATCCCAAGGAAACCACAAAAGGGGAAGAAGAAGAGGTAGCCTGCAAGTTTTGACATATAGTTTTAATTTACCTGCACAGGATTAAATTGGTATTTTGATGGCAACAGCTGTAGATAGTATGTAAGAGCAAGAGAGGGACATAACAAGATAGGACTGTAACTGATGGACAGTTGGAGGAAGTGATAATATAAGGAATGCTGTTTTGGATTAGAAAGACTCATAGTCAGCTTTTTATACAGCTTCTGAAGAGCTCAAAGGACATTGCTTTTTATTCTGCGCAACAAGTAAAAGAAATCTGTGCTTGATTATTCTCTTTGAACAAATACTCTGGCATGTTTTTAAAATACAGAAATAACTGCTTATTACTAATTTCCAAAGTTGGATTCCTTAGCCATTAAATTATCACTATATCCAAGTGAGCTCAGAGATAAGACTTGTGCATTGCTCCAGTTTTCATATACAATGTTGAAAGAAATATGAAAGTATGAAATCATCAGCATATTCGGTTAAACGCAACATCCCAAGCCAAACAAATTAATTACAAACATTCAAAACAGATTAAAAAACTGAGATAAAATGATAAGGAAAAAATTCATCTTGAGACATTGAATTCACTATCGTTATTTACAAATTATATAAACTGATAACTTCTTCCTTCACATGGTCTATCTTTGGATGCAGTCATGTAAACACATATAACAGGCTCTTTAAGAAAAGTTGCAAGAGTAGAATACAAAGCTGGGAACTTCAGACAAGGAACAGGATTCACTTTATAAAATGGAAGAATCTGAAAATTGAAATGTTTTAAACTCTTCTGAAGGGTGGGGCAAGCGGGGAGTTCAAAGATAAATAAAAATCCAAACTGAACCATTTGCCAACTTAAAGGGCTTATGTTAAGGCATGTATCTAGGTGCGCTGGTCACGTAATATGAACTCAAGTACCAGCACTAGGACACACACTTCTATTAACTATGAGTCACACCATTGTTTCAAAAATGCTCCATTGCATGGGAAGATCAACTGAGCAAGCTGGAGGAGATACTGCTGGAAAAGGGAGCACATTTTGAATAATTTATGGCCATAGTGAAACTGGTCAGTTGAGACCTGATTTAGGAGCACTTCTGGTCTCCTTGCTGACATTAACCTTTCAGCAATATCTATAGCTCCAGCCACGAGTTCCCTTTGTATCACCTCCCAGAGGTTAGCTAAATCCACCCCAACAGAAAATGCCCTACTCACAGATATTCTTACCCTAGTTGCTTCTCAGCTGGATCCTAGAAACACCATTTTACTATGCATGAATATTTCAGCAGTCATCAAACTCTACCTGGGAAACAGTACTACAGCACACTCAGTACTATAAGCTACCTATACGAGTGCATGCTGGGTAGCTCCTAGATCCTGACTTTTTGTGGTAACTTTGACGACAGCCACTGTTTAAGACCTCATTTTCAAGATATTCCTGATCTCAGTTTTGTGAAAAGAATTTCTGTAAGAAGACTTTGACTAGCAGTTAGGACACAGCTAAAATCCCTTTAGGAAGAGAAAAACGCCATCTGTACAGAAACCCAAGTCTTCTTGGGAGCCAAGACACTTGTGTGCCACTGCAGTGTGCATACTACAGTTGGGAGTCCCAGCTCTAAAGAGGATGTTTTGACAGGAGTCAAGTGCTGCAACGAGATCAATAAGTTTAAAGAAGGTTAAAACACCTCATTAAAGCTCATAGCACATTCTCTGATTCCCCAATAAGTGAAATTTACTCCCAGCACACTGTTCTTTTCACTTTTTTCAATCAAGCTGAAAGTTTACTTTAAGTTACTAAAATACTGATATGTTTCAGTTTCTCTTTCTTTATTTTCTCTTAGAAACATAATTGGATTCAATAACACCATGGTAAATTAATATTAAATTGCTATATTTATGCACATAAAAACAGAAAATGAAAATAAGAATTTAAATTGAAGAGATGGGTAGCTAAATCATATATCATACATCCGTGCGTGTGTAAGAATTCTCCATGTTTCTTTAGATTATATAGTGAATAATGAACATTACATGTAGGAAATTAAACTGTGGCTTTTAAACCACATGGATGCATGAGGAAACATCAAGACTTAAGTTACATGATATGGCACAAAATGATGTCTTGTTCTATTTGCTGTCACCTGCTCCTACAACTATGTTTGCCACCACTAGTCTTCCCCAAAATTGGACAGCCAGCACCCAACTTGCTGGACAAACATAATTCAATACAGCAGAAAACAGCCTGACAGCTAGAGGGAAATAATTATTGAAAAGGTGGACAAGCTGAATCAATTCAGCAAAGAGTCTGCCAAGCACCAGCACTGGCTGCAGGTGGGAGAAGGGAGAAAAGCAGGTGAGGAGGGAGCAGGAAAACGTCCTGTCCATGCAGAAGCATCATTTCTGCTTAGCTTTATCATCAAACACTACTTTGGGATAATATTATGTCTTTGCTGTTCTTCTTCCTAGCTTCAGAATACCTCTGAAGCAAGGTTGAAGGTCAAGACAACAGAGTATAAAGTACTGGTAAGTAAAAGCTTATGTCCCCAAAGAATTTTCAGAAAAGCATCAGTGAAGAATGTATTAGCAAGGAAAATGAGAACACAGTAAACAGCATAAAACATTGTAAATAGCAAAGAATCCCGTGAACAAGATTTAAATTGTTGGGTATATATGCTCTCTCTTCTTCACGACCACATATTTAAATACAGGCTTTCAGAATACAGAATGACTATTGCGTATAAGCTTTAAGCCCACACCTTCTTTCCAGTTAAACTGAGTGAAGATACACAACACTCACTTTGCTCAGATCTCCTATATTATTTTTTAAAATGAGAGAAAAATCTAATTAAAAACAGCTAACAGTAGCGGTTAATGTAACTTCTGTAGACAGATTAGCATCTGGAAGTGACAAAAATGTTACCTTTCCCGTTCTGATCCTTGCACTGTAACACGTTGTCAACACCGTTGAGGAAATGTTGTGAAGCACAGCACAATGAATGCACAAGAGCAAGAGGGAACTGCATCTATGTGTATCCAAAATGCACACACCAATTAAATGGGGAAGCCTCAGGGCCATCTCTAACTCCTTTGTTTATATCTTTTCCTCCCAATTGTTCTCTCTCTGGCTCGTCTGTTAGAAAGGACGGGATATAACCCAACAGATGACTAACTGTGTACAATCAAACCCATTTTGTTGCTTAACCCCAGCAACTGCCATATGTTATTTCTGAATCTCAAGGACCCTTGTCTTTAGCTATCTTGCTGCAGTGACCCAGAGTATTAAAAATAATCTTTCTCCTCTCTTTCCTTAAGGCAAACAACAATATGCAGTGAAAGACAGAGTAAAGACCACCTTTGATATATAACTGCCTGCAACAACCTAAATGTCTCCTAAACATAATAGTACAGTTTTGTTCAATGTTTAGTTAAAAGTCACTCTTTCAAAGCATGCTGATGTCAATGAGAATTTTTTCAAGGATTTTAATGAGCTTTGGGTGAGACACAACTGTTTTAGGTTACTGACTTCTATTGCTCCATGGGCTTCATTTGATACTCAGAAAGAAATACTAAAAGTTACTTAATAATCATATACCATGTAAACAGTGATGTACCTTAAAACACAATACTCAGCTGGTTTCCATCTCAAAGCTCAGAAGCTTATAATAACGCAAAAGCCAGGTGTATGGCACTGACCCAGACTTACAGCGTCAGATCTAACTTCAGTAAAACAGCCCAGCATGTATTTTATAACAAGGTTATAAAATTTGATATAAGAAGTGGTAATGGCAATCTTCAACATCTAAAATGTATTTTGCAGGGTTTTGAAATTAATAATTTTTTCCATTAGATGGTTTTACAGATGGACCTACCATAAAAACAGCATTCTTGTACCATTATGTCCATTGCTATCAGTTTTTGGTAAAGCATGCCATTGCCATGTGAAATGAACTATTATTTTTGCACTGTTATATATGATACCATATTCTGACTATATGCTTATTATAGCACTGATTTCACCCATGGTTTATAATTCGATGAGCCTTTAGGGTCACAGATCTACCAATCTTTACTTCATCTTTATACACACACTCATAAAAAGGAGCTTTAGGCTCTGTGAGACTTCCTGATAGTGTGCATAGAAATAACAACTGAAAGCACCCACCTGCACTGGATATCTAAATCCATTTTAAAATTTGGTTGAACCTTTAAACACAAAAAAGTAATGCTTTTGTGCCTAGTAATTCTTAAAATGCTTTTACTGTCATGATTTACATCAAAGAATTGCTTGAGGATTCCTGTGGTTATGGTTCCTTGCTCTGTCTGAAAGATCAAATGGACAAAGAAAATGGTGCTAGGAAAGCAAGGTTTAAAGATAACATTGTCCATTAGCGGCTGTCCCAGTTCCTCCTGCAGAGGACAAATGTTTGGCAATAAAAAGAAAAGTAATTCCAACAGTATTTCAAAAGACACCTGCACAGTAAATGTGGTCCAGGTCTTAACAAAGAAATTAACTGCCTGAGAACGTTCTCTTTTCCCACTTACAGAGCATTAAAAAGGTTACATGTATAACAGTTTCACTATTTTTTGAAGTACTTTGTCACAGAACCCAAGAGCGCTGCCAATGATCATCCAGAGCTGCACAAATCATCGAGGCTTTATGCAAGGACCTCGGTGGTGGTTCACCAATGGAAGTGCTGTATTCATACCTCAATATTAGCATTATAAACCTCTTGCATTTCAGTGTTTACATGCCTCTTTAATCACTATCTATGTGAAAGGCCAAAGCACGTTCACACACAGGTAATTAAAGTCCCCCAAAACTGTCCAAATAACAAAAGATAAAATATACATTAAGAAACATTCTTCCATGGGCAAAAAGATGGGCTTGAGGACCTAATGCATCTCTTACAGCTGTAAACTTTATGATGAATCTCATGACTGAAGAAACATTTCAGAGTAGAAGGAAATAAGGTTTTGCAGGTTCATAGATGAAATCAAATAATGCCAGAGACATTACCTTTCTAGCTTTTAGCATAATTTATATAAAATGACCACTATTTTCCAAACTGGTTTCAGAACCCCATTCTCAAAACCGAGATTGTTCAAGGATATTTCAGAAAGTCATTTCAACATACTCCTCACTACTTTAAAAAATCTTTCACATTTACTTTATACATGTGTATATCTGCTGTCTCACAGCATTTAGAACTGCATACCTTATTCTGAGAGTCAGTGCAGGTGTACTCAGTTGTCACCCCCTGCCTCTGGAATATTGCAGCTCTGAGACAGGCAATTAGTAACTACATTTGCTTAAGATAGTCAATGCCCTAAGTGGGGAGAAGCCTGTAACTCCTAATCTAAAATAGTAAATTAGTCCCTCTTCTACCATACATCTGCTTTCCACCGGCAGACTGCATCTCACTGAAGAAATATAAAATTGAGACAGATGAAGACCTCCTCACCATCCTGAAAATGTTACAAATTACCTCAGGTTCCAGTGAGCAAGCTGGAATTTAACATGCTGGCAAGAACAATGACCTGCTTTCTGCAGGGTATCCTATACATCTATTGCTTCTTGAAGTAGGTCCAAAATTTGGAAGTCACTGCATGAAACTGTACACAAATGATTCAGTCAAGCACCTTAATTTCTTCACATTGAAATCTTTCACATGACTGTAAGATTTTCCCTGAAAGAACAGGTATTCCAGCCATATAATTTCAGCTTTTCAGGTCTCTGGGTACAACGGGATCTCTATTAAGATGCTGCAGTTTACACCTCTCTGTACAGATATGGGGTTTGAAAAAGTAACATATATTTAAAGACAGGTAAAGTATCCATGGGACTTTTATCGCCATCATTACAAATAAGCATTTATAAGTAATTGAGTTGGCAAGATCTAGCAACACTACTATAAACATGCAAATCATTATCCTCCATGCTACTGCATGAAAACAAGGCAAGGATACTGGAGTTTACCATTTTTGCACATCCTATTTTTAAACAACTCTAACAGTCATCAAAGGCCTCTGAAATCTGAAAATGTGGAATTTCTCTGATTACCCAAAACATGCATATGATATGGAAAATAGCAAGTTTCTTAATGATGACTACATCAGCTGCCACTGGCAAAGCCATCTCTTGGGTCAGAGGACAGTTTAGTCTTCAAGCTTATCTCAGTCATTGGCCTCCCTGCTGTGATCTCCAGCAGGGTATTAATTGGTTCCAGTTGTAGTGTGGACTTCTGAAATATCAACATCTGTTCACATGCAAGACCACACACTTATCCTACACAGGCCATCACATAGCTAGTTACTACTGATCTGGACTTAAACTGAATCACAGCCTCCTAGAAGTAAAATGCTCTATGCAGTTCTCATTAGTTTGACTTTCTACTAATTACTGTTTTCCATTAATTCCATTTAAATCCATGTTATTAATTTCTAACGTTCCTTATTTAAACTTTGTGTCATTTTTTTTTCTTGAGATTTGTTTTTGGAGGGATTTTTCTTAACACATTCTCTGAAAATGTCTTTAAACACAGTTGGGAAGATAATTAAAGCACCAGACAAATAAGAAAGCATCAAACTGACCTAAGTCAGGAATATCCAAAACCAATGTAATTGTCACTGATAAATGGTGTATGATTTTAAACCTTATTTGGATACTAATATAAAGTTTAAGATAGTTTTTCTTAAGAGCATTTTGACTAGGAACTAAGGGGCTGTTTAAACGCTTTGATCTGTAGACAGAAATGAATGGATGTGTGTACAGTGGATGTACAAATGAATGCTATTTTCAGAAATACGATTACAAGGACCCAGTAGCAGAGATGTTCCTGAAGGGGTGGTTTGGAAGCTTCT
This sequence comes from Pygoscelis adeliae, assembly GCF_000699105.1. NCBI lineage: Eukaryota > Metazoa > Chordata > Aves > Sphenisciformes > Spheniscidae > Pygoscelis > Pygoscelis adeliae. The sequence continues at coordinate 3,364,389 of NW_008825108.1, forward strand.
GCAGGGGCACAGTCCTCCTGAGTTAGGAATAAGTGGACTCCTCCCACTAAACTCTCTTGCAAATCCTATTTCACTGAAGGTTTTTAATAGGCTATGGTCTAATGACAGTATTTAAGGCGAGCTGAATTTCATTCCAAAACCACAAAATTAAGTTTCACTGGTACAGAGGTTATAACTTGAAATGATGGGTTAAATTATGTGATAAGTTGGAATCTAAGCATGATCTGCTTTTTCTTTGTTTGAGGCTCTCAGAATTATGAAGACTATATTTTTCAAGAGCTTATCATTCTCTTTAAACCACGTAAGAGTCACTGAAAATTTTAAAAAAGATGAGGTTGCAAAAAAAATACATTCTTATTTAATATAAATACTGTGTTCTTCCTCATTCTTCAGCACAATTCACCAAAATGAATAGGCCCCAAATGGAATTCCTACATTATGTGAAAATCTCCACTTTGTCTGCAAAATTATTAGAGCTTTGTTTTAGTTGGCTTTTGCCATATTTAGCAGGGTTTGAGGTCACTATTAGCTTGATTACAAAAGCATGAAGTCATTAATATGCATTAGCTGATACAACCTAGGACTCTATGCATCAAATTATCTTTTTTTTCCCTCAAGTGATCACAGCAATTAAATTCAACCCTGATAAATTGGAGCGAGGAGAAAAGAGAACGTGATAGTAAAGACTCATTAGGAAATAAAATGCCCTATTAGAACAGCCTGGGCTGTTTAGATCACAAGATTTTGACTCATTAGGGCAGTTGGGTGGCCTCTAGCTGAAACTGATGCAGAGTTTCCAAGAACCACCATAACAGTTACAAAGGGGAAATCTGCTGCACCTCTTTTTCCACATCATGTCCCACTACAAACATCTGCTGTACCTCTCTTTCCACGCCATATCCAACCGCAGATTTTTTTATGTCCCTCAATGACCTAGTTTTCTGGATAAAGCTGTAGCATCAGTGTCTCCTGGTCTCCTAAGCAATTACCACACAGTAGGCAACATCTACTGATTTGTACAGGGAAGTTTAATTGTTTGCCATCTATGGAGCACATCAAGGAAATCTGATATCTACAAACAAAATCTGTACAGGGAATAAAAAAAAAAAAATTACTAAGCTAGTTGCTGAATTTTCCACTGTCAGTTTTGTTGATCCTATGATCCCATTTACAGGTGTAAACACATCAGTCAATGCAATTTCCCAGAATGCTTATAAAGGATCATATTTGAAATGATCAGGCCGAGATAGAGAGAGTCCCAACAAAGCATGGGAACAGAGCACTTCCAATAAATGACAAAGGTATATAAAAATCAGGTATTAAATTGACTAACTTTAAACCTTTTGCTACAAAGTCTTTCTTAGGCATCTAGGCTACTTACATAGTGCTTGCAAAAAAATAGGCATCACCAAAAAGCAGTCTAAGTGATCCACATATCAGACTTACAACTGCCTAGGGCTTGCCTAAAGAAATGCTTCAGAGAGGAGCATGTCCAGAGACTGAGACCCAGGTAAATGGCTTGGAGAAGCCTCCATTTTCTTGAGATCCTCATAGGATTCGTGAACTAAGCAAGGCTTACTTTTCTGTCACAGCTGAGGTGGCAAAGGAAAGATGGTGCCTACCTCTGTACTCGGTATCAGTGACATAGACAGTGGGATTGAGTGCACCCTCAGCAAGTTTGCAGATGACACCAAGCTGAGTGGTGCGGTTGACACACCAGAGGGACGGGATGCCATCCAGAGGGACCTGGACAAGCTGGAGAAGTGGGCCCGTGTGAATCTCATGAGGCTTAACAATGCCAAGTGCAAGGTCCTGCACCTGGGTTGGGGCAACCCCTGGTATCAATCCAGGCTGGGGGATGAAGGGATTGAGAGCAGCCCTGCCGAGAAGGGCTT
>NW_008825108.1:3366322-3368916 GCF_000699105.1 Pygoscelis adeliae
TATCCTGGGCTGCATCAAAAGAAGCGTGGCCAGCAGGTCAAGGGAGGTGATTCTGCCCCTCTACTCTGCTCTGGTGAGACCCCACCTGGAGTACTGCGTCCAGCTCTGGAGCCCTCAGCACAGGAAAGACACAGACCTATTGGAGCAGGTCCAGAAGAGGGCCACGGAGACGATCAGGGGGATGGAACACCTCTCCTGTGAAGAAAGGCTGAGAGAGTTGGGGTTGTTCAGCCTAGAGAAGAGAAGGCTTCGGGGAGACCTTATTGCAGCCTCTCAGTACTTAAAGGGGGATTATAAAAAAGATGGCGGCAAACTTTTTAGCAGGGCTTGTTGTGACAGGACAAGGGGGAATGGCTTTAAACTAAAGGGGGGTAGATTTAGACTAGATATAAGGAAGATATTTTTTACGCTGAGGATGGTAAAACACTGGAAGAGGTTGCCCAGAGAGGTGGTGGATGCCCCAACCCTGGAAACATTCAAGGTCAGGTTGGATGGGGCTCTGAGCAACCTGATCTAGCTGAAGATGTCCCTGCCCATGGCAGGGGGGTTGGACTAGATGACCTTTAGAGGTCCCTTCCAACCCAAACTATTCTATGATTCTATGACTTGCAAGTTCCTTTTCCCAGTATTTCTTTGACCTTGTACATTAAACAGACACTAAGTAAACAGGCCTTAAAGCAAGACTGTAAGTCAGGGCCCACCTTTCTCAAATGAGGGATGGACTCAGTGAGATGTACTAACCTATGTTCTTCTCCAAATCTTCCATTATTGGCATTGAAGTGATTGAAATCCAACAGAAGAGGAATAACATCACTCTACAGTTGCCCATAGTGTGGTGATTTCAGCTCTCCTGCATGAAGTAGGAAAGGCAGGTTTGACTCCCTAAGTAGGAGTCACAACTTCAGACTCCTCCTCTCGGGTGTCTGTAATCACCAGACTCTTATAAAAGGATGCATGCCAATTTTCATACATTTTTATTTAAAACACTCCCCCCCAAAAGTGGTCAATGCATTTGCATTAAAAATGCAACGTGCATTTTTAAGAACTTCTGATTACTGGGAATCCCTTCTGGTCCACCAGAAAGCACACGGGCTTTTCTGCCCAGGTTTTGATCTCTGAGCAGTCTCAGGCAGAAGAATAGGACAGTTTGGACATGTTCCAGAGCCAAAAGCCATGTTCCTAGTGGGTTCTAAAGTTACGCTGAGAGACATCTGGTAAATTTAAGGTACTGAAGGCTAAGGTGTCAGCAGATGCTGGGCCGAAAGACTTCAATCATCCTGCTGTAGACACTTAGATTCCTTATTTGATCTAGCCTGGCATGCCTTTCCATTTTCTGTGGAAAAAATTCCTTGCCTGACAAAGTTCACCCGTTATGATGTTTTACTAAGAACAACCTGAAGGCTGTTTCCTTGTGTTCACTAAGAATCTGACTTTACTGCTCATTTATATGCACACTTTCAATTCTCTCTCTCAGTTGATTTTTCAAACCAAATCAACCTGGGGAGACACTTACGAGTCTTGATTCTATGTTCAATTTCAGCAAGGAATTAATGTTTTACTTCACTAAGGGAGAGATTAAAACAATATTTCAATGTTGAACTCTGCTAAGCCACATTTTTTCATTTATGACATATGAAAAACAATTTTTAGGAACTTTTTCATTTATCTTGTTCATAGCAGAACTCATTTGTAATCCACAATGCACTAAGAATGACACAGAATTAATCAACAGAATTTCTTTACTTTACTCCAATTCCACTTAGGCTTTTAATTAAAACAATACTTTTACTCAAATGAATAAAAAAATTAAAAAATAAAATCTTACCCTATTAGTCATTCTAATTTCTTTTGTAGAATGCTGTGAACATTTCTTATCACTTATAGAGATGGATCTGTAAAGCAGACTTTGGAAAGTTCATCTTTATCTAAGTTACTGACTGTGAAGGCAAATTAGTCTCTTCCCTTTTTGGTTGAATACAGGAACTTTGTTCAGTTTTCCCCAGTGTCTGGGAAAGTGACTGAAAAGCACATCCAAAATTTAACTTCCTTAAGCTAAAACTAATATTTATTTTAATCAAGTTCACTAACCAACACAAGAGATGCCTAGACAGACTGTTAGACAGAAAACCCGGTATAAAAAAAATGAGAGAGAGAGAAATAAACTATCCTTGCATTTGAAACCTCTTTTTTCCCAAAAAATAAGAAGTTTAAAACTTGGTATGAATATAAGAATGGCCATATTTGGTACAAGCAAAAGATCGTCTAGTTCACTAACCAGTCCCTAACAGAAGCTAAAAAGAGGATGCTCAAGAAAGTATATGTGGAAAAGAAAGCAAGTATACATAATTCCCCTTCCTTCTATCTGCAGTTGCCAAACAGTCTCAGCTGAAGAAATTTAGCCAGATGTATTTTTTAGGTAGTTAGTTAACTTCAGTAAATTTATCTTTTATGAGCTTGTTCGGTCTCCTCTTGACCTCATGTGAACTTTCAGCATCCACAACATCCTGTGACAAGTGGTTCAACAGCTCAAATACTGGTTGCATGAAGAATTACCTTGTTTGTTTCTTCTGAGCTTGGCTTCTATAGCTTCACTT
>NW_008825108.1:3368933-3369843 GCF_000699105.1 Pygoscelis adeliae
GAAAGAGAATGGCTGTTCCCTCTCCCTAAGCCATTGGCATTCCCTCCATGCCATTCTTGATTTCACATACTTTTTTCAGCTATGTATTTTGCAGACTGAAGTTCACTTAGTCATTCCTTCTACAGCAATCATTCAATGTCTTTGATCATTCTTGCTCTGTTCTCAGCAACTTTTCCATTTCTACTTCATCCTTTTTTAGAGGAAAAGACCAGACGTGCAAAAAAGTATTCAAGATGTGTATTTAAGACAGCATGAATTGGCACAATGGCATGGATGGTGAAATTACATTTGCTACTTCCTTCTCTATTGCTTTTCCAATACTTACTAATATTTAGCTTGCCTTTCTTACTGTGTTGAACACTGAGCTGACATTTCCATAGTATTATTGATCATAACCTTAAGGTCTTACTCCTGAGCAGTAATGATAGACCCTATCATTTAATGTGTGAAGTTAGGGTGATTCTTCATGTGTGCCTTTTTAAAAAATCTATCTGTGAAGAATTTCATCTGCTATTTCTTTGCTCAGCTGCTCAGTCTCATAATGTTCTGCAATTTCAGTCAGCCTGAAATAACTTCAGAGCATACATAACTCTGTCAGGTAACTTCTCATCCCTTCTTTGGGTCTTTTATACCCGTGGTTCTAGCACCAAACCCTGCAGAACTTCATTGATAATGCCTATGCCTATTCACCACAGGAGGTGACCATATATATCTTAATCCTTGTTTCAACCAACTGCATGTCATAAAATGTAAGAGTACTTAGCTTTCACGCTATGACTGCTTAGTTTCTTCAAAAGTTTTTGATTAGGAAGTATGCTGGAAAGCTTTTGGAAATCGAGATGGACTGTATCAGCTAGATCTACCTTCTCTGCATGCTTTTGGACCCCTTCAAAGAACTCCAGAAGGCGTG
>NW_008825108.1:3369858-3404508 GCF_000699105.1 Pygoscelis adeliae
GTCAGCCCAAATGCATCATGTTTCTATCAATCTTCCTGGTACTGATGTTGGAGCCTCAGCTCTTCCTGCAAACTTGTTTAGAAACTGGTGTCATACTTGGTGTCACGCAGTCCCCTGGTTCCCAAGCATGTTTAAGCAATACATTACATACCATTGCAGGTGATTCTTTAGAACTCTGCGGAGATTAATATCTGAACTTGTCAAGTTGTTACCATTCATTTTGTGCATTTCATTCATAATAATGTTTTCTAGAGTCACATCAGCTTATTACAGAAGTTATTATGAGTTCCTCATAGAGAAGGGCTCTGGTGAAAGCATCTCCTAGCATTTTTCACAGTACACAGAAGATGAGAAAAAGCAGTGTAGCTTTTCTGGTACATTATCTTCCCTGAACACCTCCTATAAAAGCCACCTTGGCCACCTGTTGGCTATACAGACCAATGGAACTATTATCAGAAGCATTACTAAACCTCTAATTTTACTTGCAATTATTTTAATTTTACTTCAAATAGTGTATGTGTGTGTGACTATGTGTGTGCAAATAACATATTCACCTGCCTTCTCAGGAAGGCAAATGCAAACCTACTTGGTAAATTGAAGGTGTGGTGGTTTAACCCCAGCCGGCAACTAAGCACCACCCAGCCGCTTGCTCCCCCCCCCCCCCCAGGGTGGGATGGGGGAGAGAATCAGAAGGGTAAAAGTGAGAAAACTCGTGGGTTGAGATAAAAACAGTTTAATAATTGAAATAAAATAAAATTCTACTACTAATAATAATAATAGTAATAATGAGAAGAAGAATGTACAAACCAAGTGATGCACAATGCAATTGCTCACCAACCGCCGACCGACGCCCAGCCAGTCCCCAAGCAGCGGCCCCCCTGGCCAGCTTTCCCCCAGTTCATGTACTGAGCATGACGTCACATGGTATGGAATGTCCCTTTGGCCGGTTTGGGTCAGCTGTCCTGGCTGTGCCCCCTCCCAGCTTCTTGTGCACCTCCAGCCTTCTCGGTCGGTAGAGCATGGGAAGCTGAAAAGTCCTTGGCTAGTGTAAGCACTGCTTAGCAACAACTAAAACATCGGTGTGTTATCAACATTATTGTCATACTAAACCCAAAACACAGCACTGTACCAGCTACTACGAAGAGAATTAACTCCATCCCAGCTGAAACCAGGACAGAAGGGAACTTCAGCATTACTTCCCGATTATGACAGAGCAGTCATAACTGGTATTTGAACTGCAGATTTATTTTTCTCAGCTGTTAGCACTTACGAATGTTGGCTCATTTGAATCATTATCTAGCAGGATTCTACAAATAATCATGCGATTTTCAGTGTGAGACCGACCTATAAATTTCACCTAGGATCAACTCCACCTCTGTGCAGTGGCCCAGCCGAAGTTTTATGAACTGTCCTTACAATGCCTTGCTAGGGCTTATCTTTATTGTCATATGCATATCCTCCGCATGAGGATGAAGTACAGCTCAAACTGCAAAAAGCCAGCAAATGGCAAATACGTTTCCAAATTCCTTACATGTTAATAATTTAAATTACCACAATAAATTGAATTATTATTTGGGAAATAAAAATATAGTGCTTTTATCTACATAAGGATAATACCAGATATTTTGGCTCGGACTCAACATTTATATTTCCTTAAAGAAAGAGATTTTGCAAAGTTTATTAACAATAGAAACATTCTCCAGAATTTTTGCTCTTAATTTTATTGGATCAATTATTTTTAACTATCTTATTTGCAACATTGCGCTCTTGTACTGAATGGAAAAAGTATGCTTGACCCTAGGCGAGGCCAAACCAATGCATTTTTACTGTAGAAATGAACCAAAGTGTAAAACTACAACCCCAGCTATAATGGGCATTTCAACCAGCCATGGTACATTCACGCAACAATGCAAACCTTGGCCTTGGTGAATAGCACGTGAAATAGCACATGCAGCTCAGACTCAAAAAAGGGAGAAATAGCAGTGATGTACATTGCTGTTTCTGTTGGGGTCTGTGTTTCCTGCAGTTATGCCAACAGACTTAGCCAAGGTTTATCCCTGGCACTGATAAGGAAAGAGAGGAGGCATGATGAGTAGGAGACTTACTCTTTGAACACTTTACAAATGAGTCTTTAACAGCGACTGGTATTCTTGAAGAATATAGTTTTGACGTGAATTTCACATCAGTGTTGTCTATTTCAAGCAAAATAGTAATAACAGACAAGATTCAAGTAGGGGCATTCCATTAAGCATCCAAAGATCAAACACATTTTAAAAATATGGGGTTATTAGCAACTAGAAAGCACTGTGAAATGAAGACTGCTGTTAAGGATGGTGTGGTTATTATTTGCTATCTCTATTCCAGTATGTTTGAAATGAATACTCAAAGTCTTTTCCGTTCCAAGCCTCTGATCTTCCTTTCAAGTATAGCAAGCACTCCTGAAATCCTGAAAGAGCAGTATGAATCATGTAGGATTATCCACGGGCCCATCCATTTTTTGAGTTCTGAATCATCATCAGAAACCTGCTCCCTTCTTCTTTCCACAAGTCACAATCAACTTTGACTTAAAACGTGAAGGGAGAAGCATGACTCGAGTCTCAGAAAATAAATAAAGGTTAATCTGATGAATGGGATTATAGTACTATAACTGTATGTGAATAAATAAAAGAAAGAAATGCTAGGTTTTGCCAGCTTCTAGCTGCCTGACTTCTAAAATAAAAATATTCAGGATTTCAGTGAACGCAGCTGAGATGAGGACTGATCTTGAGATTTATTGGGCACTGAGATGGACAGCCAGCCAGCCTCTGGAGAAGCTCTCTATCCAGTACCATTTTTTTCTCAGTAAGAAAGTAGTCCAGTATGTAAGTTATAAACCTCAGAATCAATTACCACACTTTCATTGGAGGACTATCGAATATTTATAATTCAGATCTTGTCTTTGTTTTATAAAGTGCATAATCTGAGTAGCGTAAAACATGTGAGTGCTGGAAGATATGTTATATATTTGTGGCCAGTGAATCTTGATCACATCTTTTAAATATTAATTTCATTTTCTGGTGTTTTCATAATGAGATAATTTTAATATTGCTTGACAAGTCTGAAATTCTAAATATGCATATGCAGACAATGTCCACATATATTTACATTAAAAAGGAATCCAGGATTTATTGAAGAGCGGGACTAACTTTTGCATTACAGTGGGGAAACCAAAAGATTATAAATTTTCACCTTAGCCTTATGGAACAGTCCAGCTTTGCATTTCTATGGGAAGCTCATATAAAGAGATGCATCTGTGTTTTTAAAGCAAGACAGTATTGCTTTTCATAAGAATTGTAGAATAGAATTCTTCGTAATCTATCCGATTTTTTTTTGCTATCTAAAAGTTAGTAACAGCCACACAGTGTATTTAGTTATCAAACATTACTATAAAGTACCATGCCTTATTCTAGGAAGATGAGCTACCATAATTTCCCCTTAGGGCCACAAAAACAGATTGCAAGATTTTAGTCATCAACAGCCCTCTGTTCACATGACCTTTTCTATGAACTATTCCAAGTTAACACAGCTCATGATGCCTTCCTATCTTCCTGTCTCCAATACTTTGAACTCTCATGGAGATTTCTGGTATAAGACCAACATATCAAGCAGGGAAAAGAACAGCTGCTATTTATTTCATTTTAGCTCTCTCTTGTGTTCTGCATTTGCAGGTGGTGGAAGGAAGTAGAACAGTTCTGCCAACAGCTCTTAGACCAGTTCACTACAGCTTGGTAATTATCAACATGGACACTTGGTCATTTAAGGAGTCATGAGCACAACCAGACACAGACACAGCAGTGCCTTCTCAATCAGAAATTACACAGGTGCAATATGAATTACAAAGATATTTAAAGGATTTCACAGTTCTTTTGATTATACAATGACAGCTCTTCATGCAAAAATTCATGCTTTTAAGTCATTTTAAAGTTTGACACTTTAAATAAGATTGTATTGTAAAAATTATGAGTTAAATATATTTATAATATGTAATTAGTAAAAACCCCATCAATACCTCAACAGCAAATGACACATATATTGGAAGAACTAAATTCAAAATATATGCCTCATGTAAATTTGCAGATGACCCTGCACCGTGCGTGTTACTGAACAGCAATAATCTTCAGTTGTATTTTCTGTCACTTGTTCTAATTTATTTATGATTTGTCACCACATTTGCAAACACTTTCTAAAATTCAACCACGTGTGTTATTACAATAATGATGATGATGGTTATATGGAGTTTGCATTTCTCAAGTCTCTTCTTTTCCTTATGTCCACGAGCCAAATTCTATCCTTTGGATGTGCATGTGCTACCCTCTTTTGACTCATTGAAAGTCATATATAATCAAGAGCAGATTTTGGTTCTTTTTTCTTGAAATGCTTTAAATTATAGCGTTAAACATTCAAAGATGATTTTCTCTTTATCTCTATGGATAGTTCTTATTTTTCGCCTATTAAGATGGAAAAATGTTTCCCAGCAAGAAGGGGTTTTGTTTTGTTTTTCCAAAAGTCCCAGATTTTTAGTAGCCTTCATACTAACCAGTTGAAGAATGGTAGTTACTCCCTTCATAATGTGGTTTGCATTAAAAACCCTCTAATAACTGATTATAACTGAATTTTCTCCTCCCCTCACAGACATTCCATTCTGATATTTCCTAACTAAAACAGAACACATAGGCAGGTGATATAGACATTGTCTGCACAAAATCCTGCACTCGCTTAGCTAAAATATGTGTGTTTCAAGCCAATTTAGTTAAACTCATGCAGTCTGTGCTCGCACACATATTTTCATTTACAGATATATTAGAGGAAACTTTGCAAGAGCGGTCAGTTGGATTATAGATTCTTATTTAAAGAGTGTGGCCGAGATTGAAATTGGATCCAGAGAGAACATATTTCTAATATTAAATCCATTTTGCCCTATTGGAAAACAAAAGAGAAAATTGAGGGATTGGTTGTGGAAATTTCTGTTCTCACAAAGAAAGCTGTCCCTTTCTATTCTTTCTTACAAAGTTCAGAGTATTATAAAAACTGTCACGTCATCTAATCCTGCAGAAGTAATGTTTGCTATAAATCTTCTCAAGTTGTTCATTGGTGGTCTACCTTTTCACTTTTACTGTGAAAGCCAACTTTCACAAGGAGCAGTATTTAAGGGCCCGTATCCTGTTATTTCTTGTATCTGGCTTTCAGGCACCCATTCCTTCATAGACACATTTGTTTTACTGGGGACTTTTTTAATATAGTCAATCGATAGGAGCATGTTTCATTCTCTGCAGAAGTATCTATTAAAAGTACATAGGAACTTGGGGATCATATCACTTACGCTGAAATTCAAATAAACTGATTTCCCCTCTCCATATTGTAGGGAGCATATACAAAGGGAATGAGTTTTCTTTACCTTTTAATTAGTCACCAAACCCCTCTCCACCTAAGCTGTGCATTGAGTAGTCCCCCATGGTGAGAAGGAGCTATGTGCTGCATGGTCTGTGCTCTGCAAGTTGCAGCAGCCATCTCAGTCTCCTTGCTCAGGCCAGCAGATGCAGCCTGGTGGGAGACTTGTCTCTTCCCTTTGTTAACTTTTTCTCATCCAGCAATCTAATAAAATCCAATTTACCTTACACTTGTTCCTACAGGTTGATCCTACCAAAAAAAAACTATTCTCATTCACTCGCAGAATAGAAACAAAGACTTTTTTATGAATGCTATCAGAAGGATGTTCCCAGTACCCTCTGCTCCTGGCTCCACTGCACTTCACCAGAGAGACTGATGGATATTCCCAATCAAAGCAGCATGGCTAGGGCACTCTTCAAGGAAATGGGGGTCTGTCCATTCAGACTGAGAAAAGCCTAAAACTCATGTCTGCTGTTTCTTGGTGTAAGTACAGAATTTAAGCACATTATGCAACTATTAAGCAAAAAGTAGACAAGTCCTCCTTCTGTCACAGATTGAAAGAAAAAGAAAATACAGCTACATGTTGAAGTCACCGTGGTCAGTATGCTGTGAGATGTGTTTGGAGCTTAGTCAAAGAACTAAAACCTTCTGGGGACTAAGGCAAATCTCTGAAAGCCCCAAGAAGAAAACAGGGACGTAGCTACTCAGTTCAACCAGGAGGAATCACTTTGCGGCATTCACAGTTACAGAATTTTTCACTTAAGTAAATCTTTGAGGAAAAACTTAAGTATGCCTGTCACTGGCTAAAAAGTGAGGTAAAATTATTTGGATTGTTTTCTTAAATCCCTGGGGTATGATCCAATTTTTGATCTCACTGTTAATACAGTACCTTTCAGCTTTAACTACTTCGTTCTTTGTTTCTACCTCTAGACTTTTTTCAAAACTGCTCTTAAGATGAAGTCCTCTAATTAAAGGATTATCATCTCAAACAGGTAGTAAACACACTCCTTTACCTTATGAGTGTTTCCACTTCACTCATATCAAGATGGATGACCTCACATTTGCTTAATGTATCAAAAATCATTGTCCCACCAGCTAGAAATCAGACCACGGTTAATCAACACTTAATCAAGGAGATTCCTTGAGTCACATCTAACTTCTGCACCTGGGGCTTAGAACATGGATCTTTATCTCAAATCCACAATCTTGCTCAGTTTTCACTTCACAACCACATGCCTAGCTCTGAAAAAAACTATATACTCTTTTCCACTGTTCATCTAGAATATATTCATTCCTTAATATTAAATTCCACTCCAGAAAGTTAAATTTTTCCTAATTTGGCATCATCTTTCCACACTCAGATCAAAATGCATTGCAATCCTCAGTCTGTTCCATTCCAAAATATCATTTAAAATATGTTCATCTGAGATGTTAAAAAAGTTTTCCTTCAGTTGTCCCACTTCGTCTCTTGCCAATCTATGTTCTACTTAACCAACAGATGTCTTCTTTTTCCAATACCTCTCTTTGTCTTGCCACTGAATGGGATTAATTCCCCTTCCATAGTGTCTCCTCCACCTCCTGGAAAAAAACAACTGCATTTGACTGACTCTCTAATTTATTCAGTTCCTCTTCAAGCCTTTTCTTCTCTCCCTTCCATGATTTCTAATCATACCTCTAGCAAAATCAAGTGACTACATTCTGTGCCCGAACCTCACACAGGGCTTTAGCATTATTTTTACCACAGTTTAAACAAATATATGCATTCAAAAAGTTATGTTGATACATAATTTAATGATATCCCTCTTCACAGTACATATTCTTTATATTTGTATGAACATTACAGACCATAAATATTATTTGGCAGTTCAAACCTCTTTTATGCTCATAAGAGTTGCATTTTTAAGTGAAAACTGTTTTGTTGTATAAGGTATTTGTCACGCAGTTTCTGTCTGTGATGAAGAGTGGAATAGAATATTTCAATTAGTTGGACAAAAAGGTAGCACATGCCAACTAACAAGTCCAGGAGCCTCCAAACAAACTCCTTGGGGAAAAATCTGAACAAGCCAAAGTCCACAATACTCTCTCTCTCTTTCTCTCTTGTATTTTTAAAATTACTTCCAAGATTGTATAACTCTCCCCTTATGACTGACACGCTAGGGAAATATTAAAGCTCTTACAGAATCAGAAGTACTCTTGCCCCCTTCAAAAGCACATGTCCACAAACACCCCTCCATCTTTCTGCCTCACTCAGGCACACCTTGAAGGTGGAGGAGAAGGTGAGAGGTGTGAGAGGAGAAAACAAAAGAGACATTGTAAATGGTGGAGGAGGTGTAATAAAGAACATCATAGCCAGAGAATATTTCAGAAGCAACAGAGGATCTCAAAAGGGAAGAAAGAGAGGTACGGGGTGAATGGAAGAATCAAGTGAATTGAAAAAGGTGAGAGTTTCTTGAGCAAATCGTCACATGGACAATAAAAAGAGAAACCAGGGGTAGAGCAGAAGAAAATGAGCTGATCTCTGGCCAGAGGATACTAAAAACTAATATTAACAATAATAATAATGATATTGTCTTTGGAGATATCTCAACTTGATTTAGCAATAAAAGTTCAAAAGAATTATTCGTTTCATAAATCTGCTTAATAGCGCTCATAAAATGAATACTAATAAAAGAGAGATAAATTGGATTAGCCAAGGAAATTTCTGACCCGGTTTTAATGATCAGAAATAATTCCCTTCATGTTTCCCAAACAAAAGCACATACCTGCTTTTCATTCTGTTTGAGACTAATTTCAAAGAGAAATTGTCAGTCAACTAAACTATTTCCTTCCTTCCAAATATGTGTGTTTTTCCTTTGAAGCATCATTATGTTTCTTATTTAAAGCAGGATTTGACATTCCTCCTTTCTTTACATAGCTTCCTACCAAACTGTACGAATGTACAAAACTGTATGAATGTAATATTGCTAGTTTAAATATGTCAGCTCCACAGGAAAATTTATCCTTAATTTCTGAGACCTAGCACAGGATCAACTCTAGTTTGTTGTAAAAAGGAAAAAAAAAAAAAAAGACAGACAAAAAAAAAAAGAAATTGCTGTCAGGCAGCTTTTATTCATTATACACCTAAACATACATTATAAGTCATCTGTATTAGCATGCTATAAATAACTTCTTAATCTGTGTGCCTAATATTTGAGACATTATGAATCTTATGTTCAGCAGCTCTGCTTATTCTAGCTCTCATGGTTACCTTTTGAAGTCCTGATCTTAAATAAGTTGCTTCTCATGGATGGACTCTGCAGCCACTTAAACAATTTGCATGCTGGGGGAAGAAAATCTTTAGGAAGCTGCATTTCCCCCTCTTTTTCCTTGGCTGTTTCATGAAAAATTTCTTTTAAAGTTATGCAGTCTTAAAGTCTGTAGTGTCATCGGACCTTAGACAAAAGTGGGTTTGAAACTGGCTAGAGGGACAGAAGACATTTAGAACAAACTTAAAGGCTGCTGGAAGAGGATTAATTAGTTATCAGAGAGGATGCCTCTTCGGTGAAACAAAGAAAAGGAATGACAGTTCTGTGGGTGACTGGCACAAGGTGAGAATTCAGTAAATGAAGATTATAATACCATCCTACTCTTTCAGAACGTTTTTACATTCATATGTGTCAGATATGCTTGTACAGCAATTATAAAGGCCATAAAAAAACCCTAGAAACACATTCTAAGAAACAAGCTACCTGCATTGCTTCAAATGAGGGCATAAATGCTGTTCTTCAAATACGACGTATATTGATGATCTAAGCCATTTAGTTATTAATCATCCCAAAGTACTTCCATGACCATGAATGTGTGCGCAAACAAATAGAGGATGGTAGTTCTGCTACAGAGGTAATCCTAACTGGTGTAATTCTCATCTGCGTGACTTTCTTCTTTCAGTTTTACGCGTATACATCACATCCATTTACAACCTTAGGCATAAGTTTTGGTATTTATTGGTGGCAACAGCTACATCTTTTCATAGAGTTGACTACATAGGGTCTGTAAGTGGAAGGAAGTTATAGAATCATCATAGAATCATAGAATAGTTTGGGTTGGAAGGGACCTCTAAAGGTCACCTAGTCCAACCCCCCTGCCACGGGCAGGGACATGACTTCAACCAGATCAGGTTGCTCAGAGCCCCGTCCAACCTGACTGTGAATGTTTCCAGGGATGGGGCATCCACCACCTCTCTGGGCAACCTGTGCCAGTGTTTTACCATCCTCAGCGTAAAAAATGTCTTCCTTATATCTAGTCTAAATCTACCCCCCTTTAGTTTAAAGCCATTGCCCCTTGTCCTATTGCTACAGGCCCTAGTAAAAAGTCTGTCAGTCTATTTCCTACTTCTTTCATCAGGCCAGTTACTAATATATATGTAAGAAATATGTGTGGTGCATATATACTGGTATATAGAAATACATATGCCATCCCAGGAAAAGCCATACAAAAGGTGGCTTTGGTCATTTAGTTATGCCGATAGGTAAATCAGCACAGATGGAATTAACTCCTGACCCTTTAGAGCTGTAATTTCTGCTGGCATTTTAGGAAATGCTGTAATTTTATGAAAAGCTTGCAATGTTCAGTATCTTGCATCATCAGTAGAATTCCTTTCTTATTTAATTCTTACATATGACTTCCCTTTTCCATGGCTTTATTTTGTATAAATCTAATGCTTAATTTTCAAATCAAGGATATTCAGATTCAGACTGTCTGATTAGCAGATGATCTTCCAATGAGTCTAGATAAATTTAGGAAATAACACTAGAGTGATTTAAAGTCTACCCGCAGTACTTTCAAAAAGTAGTTTCCCATCCATCAGAGACATAAATACAGTCATAAAAAGCCTCCCCTATTTATCTTTGGTGTTTTTATTTTTCATCTGAGGCTATTGAGTCCTAGCCTAAGGAATGTTTTAAATTGATATAAACTGACAACTGGTTCAAAAGTCCCATCCATTTCCTACACCCACTGCTTACTCCTCCCTTCATCTCCTGTTACAAGAGCCTGTGAACAGTACCAGAGAACAGATCCAGATTAAGTCATGTTTTTTACATAGCTTCTGGTATAAGTCTATGAATTCTGATCTATTTATCTACATGACTACTCAAATACTTGTGCTAGCTCAGGACTGAGGTTAAGAGGAGTCAAAGGCAAAATAACAGCCATGCTTAAGTGTTTGCAAAAGCAGCACTGGAGGTTAATCATTATCCAGAAAACACAGGTGGAACAGCACTATTGCCTTATGCATTGCACATGACCTCAGGAAATATTCAAAGTAATGTGGGGATGCTAGATAGTCTTTGAGAGACGTGTAGTTTGTAGGCTGATCATGAAACAATTTGGCCAACGTGTACCTTCGAAATAAATGTTACTGAAGACAGCACCGTTTAAATTTTAGAAATAAAAACATGTTGCTCTTTCTTGATAACTTCGACTACACACACTATATATCCAGTAGGACCTGGTAGTTAAAAGCCATAATGAGCCACACAGTTTCAGTGATTGCCAGGGAATTTCCTAAACTTACATTTATAAAACCATTTTGCTTAATGTCAGGCAGCTTTCTTTAAGAGGCGGTGAAACTTGGATCTGTTTAAAAGATATGGATGTGTTGTCAAGGGTAGCTCTTAATACAAAGTTTTAGTCTTCAGTACCTGCATTCCTGATTTTCATGTGTGCTGAAGAGAACCTGACACTGACTTCAGTGAGACTTGTAAGGTATAAAACACCTGTGGGGAAAAAAAAAGGTTTTGGGAAGTTGCTTGATAAAATTTCTTGGGCATCGGCACAGTCTTGTTAAAATCAAGCAGGCCTTTCAGTTTTAAAAATAAGATCATGCCTGAGTGGTTTTTTACATAAAACCCTATAACTAGAACTAGCCATAATGTTCTCAAATGAACAGATGAGGCCAGACTGTAAGCATCCTTTTCCTAGATCTAACAGCAGCATGAGAGAAGTGGTACATATCAGCCAGAAAATGCCAGTTGACCAAAATGGTCAAACCCATACATTCCTCAGCTGTTACATCTGAACAAATACTATAATGATAGATACTAATGGAAGATTTAGCGTAACCAGTTGGTGTCTATTACACCATTTTTTTCACCTGCCCACTCAGGAGAATGAAGACCATAATCATTCAAGAAGAGTAGGACTGTTCATAATTCAGTATCATTTGTGGTAAAAAAGAAAACTGGAACAAGGGAACTCAGAATTCAGAATTAATAATCATGCTTTTCTTTGTCCCATTTAATATCTGAGCTATGTTTCGTCTCTGCCACACTTTAAATGGATTACGAATTGGCTAAATGACATCTAAAAAATCAACACTGAGTGTTTGTAGTGGGTTTCTGCAAGGGTCAGTGTAAAAGGAAAAAAAAAATTTAAAAAAGTAAAAAAAACCCTTGCATGTATGAAACTGAAACACTACTTTATTGATCTAAGAGGAAACACTTAACATGAAGAGAGACACCTAGACTCAACCCAAAGCATACCAGCTTGCTTGTTTTAGACAGCATCGCCATGCTGTTTATAATACATAATGATGCCTCATGCTGCCTTTCAGGAAGTCTGCTTTAGAAAGTCTAAATTAGGGTTAGTGACCCAAACAACTAGCTTCCACTCCAAGATCAACGCCAGCTTCCCCAGAGGCTCTCAGTAGGGGACAGACAAAAACCAGAAAAGCAGCCAACACCTTTATGGAGGCCTCTTTTTATTTCCTGTTGAGTGGGGAGCAAGTATAAGAGGTGCCAAAGCAACTCCTTCTAGCTCACAAGACACCATGAGGGGAAGCACTGAGCTGTCTCTGGAGTTGTGCTGATATAGGAAATGATACCAAATCTTTAAACAGATGTGAGTGGGTGGTAGAGAAGAGGGAATCATGTCATAAGCACACAGGAACTCTGAAAGGGCTGATGCCTGCTAAGGTCATCCATCTTCGCCTGCTAAGGTCATCCATCTTCCCATCTGCAGAGAGGTGAGGTAGACCATCTTTTAACTTGGCCCGAATTGCTGCTCCATCCCAAGGCTACTATAGGGATCAAAGACCATCAGCCCTTCTAATTTGCTGCAGTGTCAATCTCTGTGAAATTTGCAGTTTTCCTTCTGTTCAAGAGGAAGGCATGAAAAAATTGTTAGGAATAAAGTTTTATTCTTTGGCTGAGGAGTGGCAAAAGACTTCACTCCAAAGCCTTTTAGGCAGAATTATGAGTTATTAAGCTTACAGAATTTGCAGTACCCTGATCATGGACACCAAGGCCTCATAGAGCTGCTCAGCTTTTACAGAGTGCCATTCAATGCCCAGAGACCTGCTTTTCCTGGCAACCTGAGGTACACACAAAGGTAATGCATGCAAAGACGTGTTCCAACATTCTCTCCATAAAGATTGAAAGTAGAGAGTCATGAGGATGTACAGACATCCGTGGCACAGCACTAAGTTGAATCATATCCTATCCTTGAAGTAGATGCCATACGTTGACGTGAAAGGAAATGAAAATATCTCCCACCTGGAGTACTGCATTCAGCTCTGGGGCCCCCAACATAAGAAGGACATGGACCTGTTGGAGCGAGTCCAGAGGAGTTCTATGATTCTATGAAAGGCTGAGAGAGTTGGGGTTGTTCAGCCTGGAGAAGAGAAGGCTCCGGGGAGACCTTATTGCAGCCTTTCAATACCTGAAGGGGGCCTACAAGAAAGCTGGAGAGGGACTTTTTATAAGGGCATGTAGTGATAAGACAAGGGATAATGGCTTTAAACTGAAAGAGGGCAGATTTAGATAAGGAAGAAATTCTTCACTATGAGGGTGGTGAGGCACTGGAACAGGTTGCCCAGAGAAGTTGTGGATGCCCCATCCCTGGAAGTATTCAAGGCCAGGTTGGATGGGGCTTTGAGCAACCTGGTCTGGTGGAAAGTGTCCCTGCCCATGGCAGAGGGGTTGGAACTAGATGATCTTTAAGGTCCCTTCCAACTCAAACCATTCCATGATTCTATGATTCTATGATGCTATGATTCTATGATTCTATGATCTTTTTGATAAATTGAAGTCAATTTGAGAGGCAAAATCACAGAAAGAAACTTTAAGAAGACATGACATAACTGATTTCAATAGTATTTGCTGAGGAGTAATAGATGCTGTAAAGAATACATGTTTGGCTAATGGAAGTTGTGTGCTGATTCCAAAGATCGTGCCCTTACTGTTGACAAAGAACAGCTGAGGAGCAAAAATTTCCGTGTTAGGCCCTGCTGAAGTGTGGAAAAATACAGGTTTCACCAAAAGAGACAGTGCAAGAGGTTCCTCTAGGAACAATATGAAGATTATATCCTAATATTTATCAGAAAAAAAATTCCTTGTCCAAAGCAGGGAAGAAAGTTTTCCAAGAAAATTAGTCTGCAAGGAAGTTACATCTTCTGAGTAGATCTATAAAAAGTATCCTCATGCTCCAGTCTATTATATTAAGATGTTACATGTTTTGAAATGCAAGTAGTAGTATACTTTTTTAGCATAGTATACTTTTTTAAAAAGACATGATAACGATTTGAAACACAGAACTACACACAACAAGCAGTACAGTCAAATCAGGTTTCAAAAATTTTCCTTATCCAGTTGATACAGATTTTCCCTGCTGTCTGAAAACAAAAGAACGTGGCCAACCAGATGGCAACCATGAGTATAATCTTTCCCTGTGCAGGAATTTCAGGCAAAAAAACAACAGTTTGATGCTTGAGTGAGGCAAGGATACCTGCCAACCACCATAAGACTGCTGCTGTGCACATGTGCAGCC
The DNA here is from genome assembly GCF_000699105.1 of Pygoscelis adeliae. NCBI lineage: Eukaryota > Metazoa > Chordata > Aves > Sphenisciformes > Spheniscidae > Pygoscelis > Pygoscelis adeliae. The sequence continues at coordinate 3,384,091 of NW_008825108.1, forward strand.
TTCTGAAGAAAAAAGACAACTCCTAATATATGTTATAAATAAATTCTCTAAGTGCTAGGATAGTTTCATTAGAATGAATAACAACCGTGAGGCCACTGGGACTTTCAAATCCTTACCTTCTGGCAAAGAGTTAAAGGATCAGATTCTGTCCTCGGACATGCATGGCTCCCAGATGTACTCACAGATAAAATACTCAGCCCAAAGTAATGTCAGGTGTGGTGTGAATTTTGCTCCATCTCACATCTGCTTTAATCCAGGCCCCCCTGAAGTCACTGCAAAAATTCCTTTGATATCAGTGACTGTTACATACAGTAACAGTGGTTCTGGTCCACTCTGTGTGCCCCAGTAAAACCAAAGTAGTATTTGTAATTAAGGTTGGGAACAAGAACTAGTTACAGTGAAGTAAGGCAGTGGTTAATATTCCTTGCATTTATGTTAGAATGAAAGTCGTGCACATGGAGTGACCACAGGATAACAAAGAAGTATAAATCCGAACCCTTGGATTAGTGGTAATTAGCATTGTGGCAATTTATTCATGTAGATAAATGTTTAGAGTCTTTCAGGGCTAATGAATACTGGCCTTATTTGTAGGGATGCCTTAAGAATTTGCGATAGATTTCACTAAGCAGTCAAATACTTTTCCCAGTAAACCATGAAAATGGGGTAAGCTATAGGAAAGCTATTTTCAAACCACATTTTCAACCTTAAAGCTAAATGTCTTTATTGTACGTGGCTTTGTCATACTGTCTTTGTGTGTTGTTTTAAGTATAAACGTTTTCAGCTCAATAATTTCTTTTCCTTCTGTACACATTCCAACTTTCTTTGTGCCAAATAGGCCTTTAAAAGTGTCCTCAAATGCTGCCTGTAGTCAGCCAGCCAGAAGCATCTTGTATATTTTATGTCAAGAGTATTTGTATTCTTTCCTAAAAAGAAAATCCAAAGGTTCTCATTTCAATGAAAGCAGGCCAAAAGTAAAGAATATCTAATGCAATAAGATTTAGCATACTAAAAGATTTAACAAATAAGATATGCTGATTATCACACTACCCAGCTTACAATGGTTACAATAATGGATGCGTTAGTGAGTAAAGACACATAAGCAGTCCTAGTAAAATTCAGTTATTAGGAAAAAAGGAAACCTTCTTTCATGACTATTTCCATTTGATGGAAATAGCTTTAGCATGAACTGGGCTTTTCTTTTGATGGTCATGAAACAGCAAGATTAAAATAAAATTTACATGCAAATCAACATCTGTAATTTTTGTAGGGGGATTACTTAAAACCGGCATTAAAAATATCTGACTATTAATTATAAATCTGTCTTGTTTAGCTCTACACTCTAGAAGCTTGTTTAACATGCAGTGTTTTAAAAAGGGCAATTCCCTTGGCATTATCATGGTCTCACCAAGATAATAGGAATCACTCCATTTTAATAGGTTAAAAACAAAGCAGTTTACTGGAGTGAACAATCTACTAACCCAAAAATTACGCACCTCATTAACTATGCATGTATTAGGTAAAAAATAAGGTTGCAGTTAGCAATCAAATCTGAAAAATAATTATTTGTCTTCTCTAGGGAAAAAAAAAGACATTTCCCCTATCCACTTCTTCAGTACAGTCTATTAAATTACTATGTGCCGGTGTAAAAAGCAAAGGAAGTAGGATATAACCTCTGTGTTCTTGAATTTACTTCCTTCCATTGTAACATGTTCTTACTTTATGTGGAATTACCCTGCTTTTAAAATGTATTTTAACGTTGACTCTTGTTCTCTTTTTTCCTTCTCCCAAACATAAAAACAAGCCAATCTAAACATGCTGAAATTACTCAGCAGACTCAGCAAAGTCTGGTCATGTTGTTGCTCTGAACCTCCTTCACCAATGGCAGAAAACTCAATTTTGTCAGTGTGGATTTAAAAGCGATTCATCATTGGTCCATCCGGTTCACACAACAATGATTGAAGGAAGCAAAGAGCATCCTTTATCTTTACCACAAAAAAAACTGCAAGTAATTGCAATAGTACATAAAAGTCTTCCTTGGCCAAAAGCACTGTTGAGAAATGAGCTAACAGCTGCACATTTTTACTTGCTGAACTTAAGTCCATGAAATGAACCCAACACTGAGTCTAATATGAGGGAATCAATGGACTGTTGCCTTACTCGGTGCTTCTCCAAAGACTTTAGAACTGGAACGGCATTCATTTTAATGAGCATCTAACATCTGGAGAAGCCCCTTAAGAGTTACAGAGAGCCAAGTTTAAAAAAACCTGCTAGAATACCAAATCTCTACTGAGAAAACACCAGAAAGAAGGGAAAAGAAAAAAAAAAAAAAAGAAATCTTCAATTCATATAAATGTATTTGGGAATTAAGAGTGAATTACTTTATGATTTGGAGTATGAGTGATTTACTTTAAAATAATTTCAGACCTAGTTGCTCCTTTGATCAGCTGATAAAACTGGTCCACCCATAATTTGCAAAAGATTATTGGACCATGTCCAAGTAACAATTTTTCTAATGGTTTGGAGGAACGTGGTTCTATGCTACTCTGTAAGAGCACAATTATACCTTTTGACAGTACCGTAAACAACCAGGAGGAAAAACACTTCAGATCTCTAGAGGGTTTTCCTTATTGCCTCCTTTCTGTTTCCCGCTCTGTTTTCAAAAATTGGCTGCAATGCTTTTCTGTCTGGAAAGTAAAAAGAACAGGATGCTTCTGCAACTGTATTTTACTAGTCCTATAGCTTATGCAGCAGGTGGCTAACGTCAGAAGAGTTCAAGTCAGACGGTCTCTGTGCACTTGCAGACATCCAAAGTCTTTTCTAACTCAGAGATACATATATGTATGTGTATATATATTGGACTTTTGGCCTCAGTTCACCAATAATTTAAATTAGGCCCTAAAAAGCTAGAAAAGCTGGATCTACTAGGTAACCTTCAGAGTATCTCCAGATTTTACGTATGCAGTGAATGCTGTCTGATGTATGCTATTCTGAGGAAGGACAACTGATAGCATTTCACAGACTATTAATTTTAATCTTCCAGAACCTGCCTTCACCACTATGGCCCTAATAAGAACGGTTGTTTGCCCAAATGAACTTTTGCTTTTTTCACAGCTGAAGAGCCTGATAAAGGCGAAACATTTAAAGATCGCCTATCTTTTTTCTTCTTTGGATTTAAAATTAAAAAATAGATAGTGATAGGGTAATAGATAAACAGGAGGAAGGCTGGAGGGAGGAGAAATAAGGTAAAATTTTTAAAGAGTTTTCCTTTTCTGCTTGCTATGATTTTAATAAACTGTGACCCTATTAAAACCACTGCTCCATACACTTTTGTAATCAGTTCCTTTTTTGTAATTGTGCCAGTGTTGTATCCACTGTATATGAATTCATGCCAGATAAATATGGCTATGCTTCAAGAAGCACTATTTTTCAAAGCGTTACCCTGAACTCTCTGGCTCAAGTACACAAATTTGAGGGACAAATGTCTCTGAAAAGAACAGTCTACAGCGCTTCCAACGCCTCTCTCCTACATGACTCTTCTGCAGTTGTACAAAGGCCAACAAACATTAAATGAGACATGTAGACCGAAGCCAAATAATTCAGACTAAACTGATCAAGTTTACCCACTCAGTGCAAGATGGTTTTAGTTCATAAGATCTTTTTTCTTTTGTAGGCTAATTAAAACAGCTTGACTAAGACTTACTGAAATATTATGTTCCTTGCCATTCAAAAATTGTATGAGCCAATGCCAGCTCTCCTCCCTGTTCGTTTCTAAAGCCATATGCACTTCCCTTAAAGTTTTAAACCTGCTTGAGGTATCCACAGCTGCTTCTAATATTTTGACCGTTAAATTCTCTTCTTCCTTCCCAACTGAATTGCTATGAAGTATGCCAAACAGTTAATATTGTTTTGTTTTTTCGGCTTCTTGCATAATGCCGCCGTATTCAAACACAGGAACTGTGTGACTGAACAACTAAAACTTGTATTTCTAGATTCAAAATTGAATGGTTGTCCCTAAAAGCTGTTCTTTGCCTATTTAGCTAAGCATTGTTCATGTTGGCATTATGTACAACTTTTACCATGTATAGGCAAAACAATGAATAATCAAAAAATATACATCTAGGTTTGAAAACCCCAAAATAAAATGCCTATTTGGTATTTAAGGTTTATCCTGGTAACAGAAAAGAGAAATCAAACAGTTTTGCCTAGCCTTTTTTTGTCTCACTTGTCCTGTCTGGGTTTCAGACTGCTTAAGGAATTTGCTATCGATTTGGACAAATGTAACAGAAAGAATGAGGCTTGTAGGTTAGTGATAGAAACTTTGCAAATAAGAGTTTTCTCTTGTTACTGCTCTGGAAAATATTTGACTTTCCACAAGCTAGATACTTTCTTAACTTTAATGAAGTCTAGCTAAATTTAGAGTGTGAGTTTTCCCTCCACAAAGTCTGAGATCTTCAAGATTCTCACCAAAAATAAGAATCACTCTATGACAAGCATATAAATAAGAAAATACACAAAGACTTTGAAAGACATTTTCAGGAAATCTGATAAATAATTAAGTAGCTGAGAGGAAGATAGACAAAATCTGAACTGTAAAAGCTGTAGAGACTATATATATAATATACATGCATATGGTTATACAGATACATATACATCTCCATATATAGTGTGGATATTGTATACAAATAAGATGGCCTACAATGAGGGAGAAGGAAAACAGAGTGGGTTTTTTCTCCTTACACACATACTACTCTGACATTAGATTTTAAATTTACTTCCTAATGCAAATAGGATTATGGTATTGTATTCCATTCATGTACATACCTAATAGCTTTTGAACATGCTGGCTAATGTGAACCAAATCTGAAGGAAAGTGAGAGTTCTCAAAGATTTTACATTCTTACTTTTTTTTCCCCCTTACAAATGGAAATAGACAGCCAGGCAAAAAAAAAAGACTCTCAATGAAGATTGCAGCTGGTTAGACCTTAGATCTCAGCAAGTGATCACCAAAAGGCACAAAATACTAAGAAACCAGATTCCCCCACTGTTTTCATGGGCAACATGTTTTATAAAAATGTATCACTATTAGAGGGACTATGACAATTTGAAATAATAGGAACAAGTAGTGGGGAAAAGGTGCTAACTAGCTTTATAAACATCATACATACTTCATGAGCTTTGTAGAACCTCAAACTCTTACACGTTTAACTATCCTCAGATAAGTATGTAGCTGAAAACTATATCTTAAAATCGTACATGGAAACCATATTCTCTTATTACTGTTTTGAAAACAGCATACCACTGATGCTGCTACTGCAGTGTCTAGAAAAGCACCCATGAGTGCTTCCATACCAGTCAGGTATGACTCAAACTGCAAAGACTGGAGTCGGTCAATTTCCCATATGTTAAGGACCCCACAGATACAGATTATACTGTCAGAGAAGTTTTCACTAGCCTCAGGAAAAGAAACCTGCTGTAACTGACAGCATCTCTAGTCCTCCAAAAGGTCCAGAGCCAGAGCCTCCCATGGAGAAGCCCAGGCCAGCAACACTCCCCACAGCCCTACTTGTCAGGAGCAGCCTGACAAGGACTGGAAGTGCACTGTGAGGAAAATGTTCACCCCCTTTAGGGAGGGAGGGAGGATGACTCATCTGGTGCTGTTCGCAAGTCATCCTCGCCAACCAAACCAACAGCTCGCTGATGTGCTTCAGAAACCGCCCCATTTAGCTTTTCCAGAGTGGAAGAGATGGGACCACAATCTGGGTCTGTTGTGCAAGGATAAATGAGCAGTCAGAAAGGACATCCTCCTACAAAGAACAGAGCGGCTGGTTCCAGTGCTGGTATGTAGACCATGAGATAAGTTTTCATTACTCTGCATGTTATAGCCACTTTCCTCAACTTGTCAAGAAATTATCAGGTTTTCTTCATTTCATATAAACACCAGCCAATGGAAAAGTAAAAGAAAAAAAGTTCTTTTTTCATTCTTTCGATGGTAAATTTTGACAGATGGTTCACAGTATGTTTCTGACACAGCCTTTGATAAGAGTTTTTAAGAAGCAAGAGGTGGAGCACAATCAGCAGAAGATATTGTATTTGCCTCATTGTTTAGTTAGATCCTGACTCTAATTAGGTCAGTTATACAAGTGTAAAACACTCCAATAAATGAGTGGAATTACTCCGGTACACCATCAGATAAGAGTCAAGCTCTAATTTCCTTTTCAAATGTCTACACTGCATTTTTCAGGATTAACATCATAAGGTCTGTAAGTAGTAATACAGAAAGGGTGAAACCTTACATGCACGTGGAGTCACCAGAAAAGTTGCTGGACTGTGTCTACGCACGCTCTCATGGCACAGACTGTGCATGTGAACCTTTCTGTTGAGCCCTGGGACGCACAGCCCTATCCCCTGTAGCTGTGATCCCCTCCTGTCTCCTCAGGGTCCCCATCCTCCCTCCCTGCACACCCCTCCTTAGCATCTCTTTTATGAGCTTGAGCCTTACAAGTTGTCAGCTAAATCTTTGAAGGGACATGCTAGTTCTAAGCACAGTGACTTGCAGACACAGCTCAGAATAAGATAAGAGATTTTGTGCTAATTTTCTGCTTTCTCTGCTTCTTCTCTCCTGTGGAGTTAGGAAGAAAAGTCCTCTTTCAATGAGAAAGTCAAATTGCTGGCTGCTTGGTCAAGCAAGTGAATGCAGTGACTGTGGCATTTGTGTTGTAGCCATTTTCATACAAACAGTTCCAGATAACTTTGCAGTATCAGCCTCAATGTGTACTTTGTGCGTTAAAGATTCCCCTAATCATCAAAGCACTGCATAAAAAACAATCATAGCAATTAGGGCATGCCAAATAGAAGAGACAGCTGTGAAGAATTTTTTGTCCATTTCTCTGAACATCCTTCCTTTGATTCACTTGAGTTGAGTTCAAATTTCTAGCCTTTAACTTTAAGCCCTTTCAAACAGACACAGCCCTTACATATCTATCAACTGCTAACACTGCTCCACTGTCCGCAGAGCAATAGCAGGCCCTGGCTCCTCACTCATCCACTCCTCTCCCAAACATACACGCTTTCTTCACCCCCATCCTTAAGGGCACTGAAAGTCTATAAGGTTCTCATTGCCCCTTCTGAAGAACAATTTCTGCAGTGGTATCTGACAAGAAATAAGTTAGCATACTACAGCAAGGCCAAGAGAAGTCCAACATTTAAACATTTATGTGATAACATAAACATAGATAAAAATTTCTATTTATCTGTGAGCTACTTCCCTCTCTCCTCACTTATTTGAGGCTGTTTTTACATCACAAGTGCTTTAAAAGGGAATTTAGAACACTATCCCACTTGTACAGCATCTAGCATCACTGATCCTCATTTGAGTACTTGGACTCAATAGCTGGTAAGTCATAAGATGGTAGAACATAGAAGTTTATTTTTAATTGACCTGTATGCTACATTTTTATCTGAGACATTGTCAAATTTATTATCATGAAGCTAAAAAATGTAGGTTCTTTAAAAAGTTAGTTTGGAAGAACGATTAAGAAAAACCATGAAAACAGGTACAATACAAGAACACTTTGTGCAAGAAGTGAAGTCCTTTAAGAATAAGCTGTGCTGTACAATAGCTGTACCACAGCTGCCGCAGCGGACAGGAAGGGAAAAACATCGCTGGTTTCACATGAGCAACCAACCAATTTCAGAGGCATTGTAAAAAGGACTGAGTTCAGCCTGCTACAATTTAAATTAAGTTTGTGGTTTAAAACCGATTGCAAAGAACACGAAAATATTAGCAACTTGGTGTTTTGCTTTTCTCTGAGTTAAACTGTTTTATTCTCACTTCTAATGTAATGGGAGAGACAAGAGAAAATTTACATATTATTATGCACTTTCTTTAGGATGATCCACAGTGTTTTGTATGATTAAGAAGCTACAAGAGGAACAACATCAGGTACAAATGGTGACTATCCTCCACTGACCTACAGGCCAAGTAAGCTACTGAAACTAGTGATATTAAAAAGTCTTATAGATGATTCTTTTGGAACTATCACAAATTCTTTGGGCGTACAAACTACTCCTAAATTAACTGGTTTTTGTATGAAATTTCAGATTGGACCTTTCAGCAATAGTTTGATTGCACTGAATGGAAGTGTATATAATCATTAAAAAAAAAACCAAAACAGATTAAAAAGATGAGCTGGGTGAGCTGCTACAAGCAAATCCAATGTTTAAGAACAAAGCTCCATATTTATTGCACTTAACTGTAGGTGCCAGCTTGGGAACTAAATTACCACAGGTTCTTTCAATACGTGATTGAGAGAAAAGCACCTCCTGAGGGTCATCCAAGTTATGGGGCATCTTTGGAGGTGTTCCTCTCTCTGCTGCCTGTGGAGGAGCTTGAAGTGACAGATATTGTATGAAGTTCATCAGAAAAAGTCTTGTCTGTCGCCTTGGTGGGATAAACCAAGTTATTACATTATGCTCAGGCCTAGAAAGTGGCTGTTTCAGAGAAAATGAATAAGATATGAGGATGGGAAGAAAAAACCAGCAAAGCCTCTAAAAGAAACTAACACAAATATAAAAAAGATTGGTATTTAGATTTTTAGATGTATCTAGTGAACTTGACAGCCCCAAATTTTAGGTTGTCTAACTTGAAAGTTTTGAAAGGAAATTAATTTCTGTGAAAAAGGTAAAGACCTTAAACATTCACATGCACAAATCAGTCAACCCTTTAATAGGCCTACTTCTCATACGCCTGTAACATCGATACATCAAAGTGTTCATATTTTTGGATGGCAGGCATTTAGTTACCTGTTGCTCTCTATTTTGCAGGATATTGTCCTAATTCACCTGAAGCCTTCTCTTTCTTACTTGGTATAAGGTTCTACATCTGTGTTCTTGGGGCTTCCTGGTTTGAAATACGAATGGTGGCAACTAAATTGTCTGCACCAACACACATCTGCGGGGAATACTCAGAATGATCTGCAGATCCCTGCTAACTAAGACAGCAAGCACAACGTCCAAAGTGAAAATAAGCAGGCTGGTTAGACAGGTGACAGTTCCAGTGTTTTCCAAACATCTCTACTTCAAGATAATTTGCCAAGAAAAGTAGCTTATAGCTCAAGAGGGGATTTACCAGAGAGATTACAGCGACTACAGCCAACGAGCAGCACCCTTTGCAGAGTACACATCCAACTTGATTAAGGCTGCATGTAGCCCTGTAACTTGCTATAAGCCTTCCTACTTATTTCAAGTTGTTAAGCAGCAACCGCAATTCCTTAATGCTGTCCTTCCCTACAGGCAATGGCTGTAGCTGTTACAGCGATGTCATTCAGTTCCTGACAAGAATAAAAATCACACATGGGGGGGTGGTGGTGGTGGTGTAATCCTCAAGAGAAACTATCCTAAAGTGATGTATGCAATACTCTGCAGAAGTATACGAACACTTTAAAGAAATTGCACTTTTATACTGGCTGAATTACTTGTTTTCAGATCTTGTTTCTTTAAGTATATGAGTAGTTTCTAGATTAATGTCACCCTTCTCTTCAGAAACACTGTGACAGCAAGTGGAGAAGGAGGGAGTCTAATGCTGGCAGCTAAATGCAAGTGCTGTGTAAATCTGCCGTGAGATGCTGCTGAGATAGTAAAGTAGAGAACTTTCAATATATCTGCAAGTACACTGATGGCCCACCAACTTGTTAAATATTTCTCCTTGTGTGTACATATAAGGCCTGTATCTATATACATACGGTTACATTGCCATATATTCAGTAAACTAATTCATCATAGCAGTTCCGGGTAATAATCCATTTCGCTATTTCTACTGTATCTGTAGCACTGAGCAGAAAGCTGTGAGAATATATCAAAGTGAAACATGTCTCCTTCACAGAGATATCTCCATTTCCTATGCAACTAGCTCATTTTAGTATTATCTTTGCTTGCCCATCACTCCTCCTCACGACTTCTCAGGGACTTTCCACAACTTTATATCACCAATCTGTTTTAAGAATCAAAAAAAGGATGCCCCTCTGATAAAAGCATGCCCTGATCCGTCACCCTTATCAGGGCTATGTCTGCGCTAGCTTTCAAAGTAGCCTCAAAAGATTTAAATAACGTACTTCAGAACACAGATGTACAATCTGTAATAATAATGATAACATTGCTAATAAGTACATGAAAAGAGAACACCTTCCCAAATATAAGTTCTATACTATGGGTAAGATTTATCTCAACTAATTTTACTCTGAAAATTAGGTGTTTCACTTAAACTAGATGGTTCATCTCCCCTTAATTAAGGAATAATGTACATACCTCCAGAGGGTGAGTCATTCTACCTTTACATAAACATCTCAGAAAAGTGAAAGGAGTTGCCCTCAAGAAGTATTTATCTCTACCATCTGGCTATAGTAGAAGCCCAAGCAACTAGCTCAGACTAGACACCAACTTTTTAACTGGCTATAATGAGGTAAGATGAATTCCACTGTGATCAGAGCCTCCATATGGTCTCTGAAAATACCTGGACACTAACTTCTCGCCTGTGTGTTCTCTGTTCTCAACCTCCAGCAGAGTCCTCCATCCTTTCCTAGTCTGACAGAGATAAGTAATATTGCTTCAGTTTTCAATCAATGCAAAAATTACAAGACGGAATTAACAACTTTTCCTCAAACAGTTTTTGTTCTGTGCTCCCCACTCTATGTTAACGCTGGACTTCACTGATCTATGACGCAGGAAAAAGAGCTAGGACTCTCTTGAACTTTCCTGATATTTTCCATTGGTCCCAAGTTAATTGCAGACAGGAAAAAGCAATTCCAAACAGCCTGTCCCCTGTGCTCCACATCTTCTATTCATGCTGACTATTTATCACATGCAGTTAATCCTGACTTAACAGCAGCATTCAGCTATCAGGACCTAATATTACTAAACTTGAAGAAAGATTTCATTAAAGAAATACAATATTTCAGAACAATGTTTTGTACAGACTGGACACTTTTGGTACGTAGAATAAGCCAGAGAAGGCACATGTGGATTGGCAATAGGATTGTGAGTGGATTTTTTACTGAGCACGTTTCTACTGCCCAAAGTCATTTACGGGTGGGACAGAAGGAGCCTCAGTTTTAATCTGTGGAGCCATGAATGTGAACAATTCTCTGTGCAGAATTTATGAGCTGTTTTACTTATCAGTATTTCCTCAGAGTTTTCATGCAGTCAGATTGATTACCCTTTCCTCATACTGTTTGTGCATACTCAAGTTTGGCTATACAGTGCATAAAATGGACATGAACTGTATACTGTACCATACAAGGAAATTAAAGGCAGTGACATGCCAATCATGCTTATTAAATTTTTGTTCAAAAACACAATATGATATCACTCATAATAAAAAACTGTATTTCCAAATACTTCAGCAACAAGCATAACCTAAATATTTGGGGATTTTTTTAATTAGCTAAATTCCATAGGTCATCTAAACAGACAGAATACAAGAAAAAATAGATGGGAATAGTTTTATTTTTTCTGTAACAAACTTGGCTTTCATAAAACAATTCATTCTGAATGTTTTCAGTGTGCAAAGAAGTTCCTTTTTTTTCCCTTTAAATCCATAATTTCCATGAATAAAAGTCTCAGATTACCTGATTGTCAGAAAATACCAGTCATTTGGCATAAAACAGCTCAGGATACCAACATAGCCTAACATTCCCAAAAATGAGGCCTTTGTCCTGAACCTACAATGCACTGCATTTTATTTTGAGAATCTCTTTCCCCATACCGTGCTAGGGACCCTGACACAGGCTGTTGCTCTGCACACAACCACCAAGGTGCCCACCAAATAATAGATATACAATCTATGTGACCCAAGCAAATAGGGAACAGTACATCGATACATCTATTGACGGATAAACAGATTTCCTCAAGTAGCAGCACTAGCAGTGGCAGTTTCTGTCCAAGTTCACCTGTAAAACCTTGTTATAGAAAGTCTGGCAGACATGTTAATCAATTTTCTCAAAAAACAACTTCACCCTGTGGCAATGCCTGATGTTTACTAACCAACTACTGGAGGGATATCTTGTTACAAAGAGTTATGAAGAGTTATGAAGAAACCTGAGTACAGAGATTTTAATCATATGTATCTTATTGGAGTGTAGGTTTTGACTGAGGCTGGAATTCTCCAAGAACAAATATGTGTCTATGAAGCATTTAAAAATGAACGAATGTAAAAATTTAAACCAAGATATTTTGTATTTTTCACGATAACAGAATATGTTTATTCACTGTTTTATTTTACTTGCCTACCTAATCATGACATTAGATACACTTTAATACAGCAGAGTAACAAGAATGAGTTACAGACATAACACCCTCCATGATAAGATGCAGTTTGTTTGTTTAAAAAACACCATGCCGGTTTGTGGAAGAAGAGATGGCCTGCATGGCTTGAAAATCTATCTTGTGATAATGTAAGAGGTTACGAATTGTCTAGCCACAAGGAAATGGGATGATATTCTTACTCCACTGAGTAAATGGAGAAACTCCCACCGATTTCAACAAGAACACAGTGAGTTCTGATTTCAGAAGGCTGATTTTGCCATGTTTCTAAAATGAAGTATTTAAAGTGATGGAGCAAACAATGGACATCTCCCTAAGGGACATCAGGGAAATTATAAAAGCAGAGACCTGCAGAAAAGTACAAATATAGGGTAACAAATTCTAGTCTGTTTGGAAACCGATTCCTCAATAACTTAAACATTTTGTTTGCCATCTCTGCATCAGTCTCCTTGGCATTGCTGAGGCAGCTCATGCCCTAGAGGAACTGGGGGAGGTAATGCAGCCCGGGAGGGACAGACCGCAGAGCTGCCTGCCAGTCCCCCGCCTGCCACTGGGAATTTGGGCTGCTGAGCTGCTGCTAAGAGTGCTGTGGATGCACTGACTGAAATGCACGGTCTAAACGGCACAGTGCTTCTGCTGTTTTTGCCTGTTTCGGTATGGAACATATCAATTATTTCTACAAGTAACGAAAAGCAAAAAGATGTGTTGTACGTCTCACTTTTATTACTATGAACAGTAATTCTACCCTTTCTAAGTCTTCATGAAAAAGATAACATATATGACATATGTGACACACATATATGTACACATGTATAATGTGTATTAATACAGATTTCTATTGTATGTGACATATGACATGTGTATCAATAAAAAATTATTAAAGTGTGTAGCTCATTTAAGTACATCTCTAAAGGCCTTCCACAATATTTTAAAAATATTTTATTGAGTATACTTTAAACTTTTGTAAATACATAGATAAATGCCAATAGGTACCTGTGTATGAGCATACGTATCCATCCCTACCTTCAATATGCACCATAAACTAATTATGTATAGTGGTTTTAGTCTACATAGGATGTACTACTGGTGCCAAAATGCTAAACCTACATTTATTATCTCTGTGCTAAAAAATGAAATCTCACCGTGGCTTTAGAGGAGCTGTGGTAATTTATTCAGTCAATGATTTGCTGTCTTAACATTTTCAGTCATCTCCACTCCAACCTGTGTCCTGCTGCTCTGAAAATGTTAGGGCACGCCACTGCTTGGCACACTGTAACACATCTGAAAGCATCCTAAAAGCAACTGCAGAATGAAGTTAAGTAGATGAGCACAAAAAGTATTAGTTAAATAGCTCTTCTGAAGAGCTTAAGTAACTGTTAAGGAGAACAATCCCAAACTGCACTCAAATGAAGACACTGGCTTTATCTGAGAAATGAAAAAGCACTGTGATGTAATGATGTTGCCTTACACAGTCCTTAAATCACCACCTGGAATTGTATCAAGTATTAGTTAAAATATCGTCGTTCTTAAAGCCTAATTAAGCAAACCAAACGTACTTGTAGAAGAGAGCCGTTGCACTTAGATTTTCTTATTCTGTAACAAAGTGTCTACTTATATATTTCCGTTAAAATGTTTCAACACTAAAAAAATAGTTGTATCACCACACAGCCAGTGATAGAACCACACAAGTCATACCAAGACAAGGCCACCACCTCAGGGTTTACCAGTTTCTTATACTTTGCCTCACAGAGGAACTACATGAAGTAACACCCCAAACTTTTCCAGAAGATCCAAAATCTTTTATTGCTCTGAAATGGTAGTGATGTGCATACATTGTTAAAAACCCCCACTCAGCCCTCAGTTCAGGTTAACTATTGCATCCAACGCAGAGTTTTCCAAGAAATGGACTGAATTACAAAGATGGGTTTGTTAATACAGCAGGAACTAATATTCACCTTCCAAAAGTCCAATTCTTGGATATTCCCCTGATTTATGGCTTGATCAAGATACATAATATTTCTATCTAATCAATTAGGACAAAATAACTTGTTTATGTCGTAACTGTGTTGTGAATCGCAGGTTACTCTGTGCAAAGGCCACTGAGATCCTTAAAGACAGGTATACATCTGAGTGAAAATTACCGTTGAAAATCCTGAGTTCATTGTCAACCAAGCTGAAATTGTTAATGGGAAGTGAAGGAAACGTTTGTCCCTTTAGACTGAAATGTGACCACTATCACTCTGCCTTTGCTGGGATTTATATCAGTATTTCACAATGAGATCTTACAATTTCTCTCAAACTAAATGAGATCACCTCTAATGTTCAGGAGAAAAGAGATCAAATTTTCCATAGATGCAAATATGTCCCTAATCCCCTTGCTTTTAGGGAGTCTGAGTTCTCCAGTATATCTTTTGCTGATCTGAATCTCCTGTATTATGTTCTTTTTCTGTTGCCAAATTCCCCTTAAGTAATTTTTTTGAATGACAGCATTTAGTCCGACACACCAGTTCCCAATATGCTCAGTCTTGTGTGCTCCCTTCTCTGAAACTTCACTTGATTTGCTTTTTCAGCTTCCCTCATGACTCTACATCTTCCCTGCATCATGTCCACAAATGAGGCAGAATAACCCAGAAAAATCCTGCATTGACATGGTGGGGCCCTGGGAAGAAAGCCTTGTTTTCGTTTCCACACATTTTTCTTCTATTCCCCACTCCCTTGTGCTATTAGCTTATCTTATAAACCAAAACTCTTTAAGACTGTGACTGACACAGCTGTCCTACATTGGGAGGGCTTCTTTGCCCTCATTCATTGGTGACACAACCACCAACCCACTCCAGGCACCCAGCTGAAGAAACCTAGTTCTTGCTCAAGAGCAGTCAGTATCTGAAAGTTTTGAAAATTAGACTGTATTCAAAAAAAATGCAGCTGGGGATGGCATTGCCTGCCCATGAACAGACTTTTTGACTGTCAGTCACTAACTACACAGCGTTTCTCTGTGGAGCAACATGCTTCTTAGGTTTCAGCTAATAAAACAGAACCGTACCAGTCTTCAGCATGATACTGCAGTGAGGTACAAAAAACAGTCAAGACGTCATTATTCTCTTCTTACCTTTGTCAGGATCACATAATTCCACAGGAAAAATGTATGTTGTATATAAAATGCCTTCTACTTGTGTCTTCTTGTTACAAGCAAGAGCAAAGAATGGATGCATTATTAAATTGACAGACAGGAAGCTGTTAACATCAGTAACTGATTAGGTAAAAAACCCCCAGTTTTTCTAAGGTCATTCAAAGTAACTTCAGTAACATTTTTAAAAGCAGCTAATTAGATTATTTCTTCAGTATTAAAAAATAAAATGAAACAGTACTTAGCCACCAAACATCTTTACTCTAAAAATAATGGCATTATTGTCACCCTACATATGAGCTGAGTTCTAGGAGGTACTTGATAGAAACCAGAAGTGAAACTAGATTGTGGCTTCCCATACGAGTCGCTAGGCCCTACTTCCTCTCAGAAGCATTTCAAAAGCAAACCTGAACCTGCAGCTCTCAAGCTTTCAGATTTGTGCTGTTCCTTCATGAGAAACAGGTTCCTTCAGCTCTTCCTTCCAGCACTGTCTCTGGCCGGTGAGCTGGCCAGCAATGACTAAAGCAGGCAGACTGATCCGCCGAGGAAATTTCTAAACTCCTTTTGAACTTTCATTTGTTATTTCACATTCTTATTTAATGCCTATTTATTTCCACTACAGAGACAGCTTACAAAACCGCCCCCAAAAAACAAAAACCAAACCAACACAAAAAAAATACCCCCAAAAGAAAGCAAACAGCCTGTTTACTGAATAGATGTGTTGCCAGGAAATCCCATTGTTGTAGTGGTGAGTAAAAGTCCTGCACCCTGACTTATGTCTTACTCACTCTAAATCATGTATGAGCCATGCAGCTTTTCGTGATTAATGAAAGTGGGCAAATGTTTTACAACACTTGCTAGGAAGTCATCTTTCTGTGCATGACCACTCTGATTACTAAGCTGTGATGGTTTTACACATGCCCTGTAAATCAAATCCTGATGCACAACAGGAAGTTTCCGCTGCCAAATCTTTTGGAGTTTAACACAGCATCAACATGATACAAAGCCAGGTGTTAAAATTATCAAAGGGAGATATTTTGAAATGGAAAACACAAGAGAGAGCTCAACATCTATTTTTGTTCTAGCTTTTCAAATTTGCTGCAATTCACTAACTGGAGAGTTTCACCTGAATAAAATATTTTTAACTACTGTTGAGAGATATATAGAAAGATGAAATGCTTTCCACTGTATTAAGATCAGAGGGGCAGAGCAGTAAAGGAGGGTTTACAGGAAAATAAACATAACTGAAAAGATAAGTCAGACCAAATGTCATGCTGAAAAGTAGGTTAGGACAATACTAATATTATACTTGGTTAACTTCTCTCATGTTTTATGCAGAGTTAGTACAGACGTTTAGTGGCTGGCACCTTCTCAGTTTATATATCCAGAAATACTACGATCCAGCCCTAACCACTTTAAAATTATACTTCCCTTTGATTTGCTTATTTTCCAAGTTCTCTCAACTTGGGTTTACACAGAACATACACAAGAGCCATCAGAAATCTGCACATCTTGCACAGGGGAATTATAGCTTCGCATTTAGCAGACAAAACACTCTGCATTCCTTTTCTGAATTTTAAATAAGTTATGCTATCTTTCAGCCAACGTCCTCTTGCCAGTAAAAACAAAAAAAGAAAGGTTTGTGACCTTAAAAACATCATGGGCAAGTGAAGATTCGCACAAAATATTCCACTAGCAGGTTTGAGAATAGATAGATGCTTCCTCCTCTTCCAGCTTAATCCCCAAACACCCTCGCTGTCAAAAGGCTATTGTTAAGGCATGGGCTTCCTCCAAGACCACATCCTGTGAATCAGGTCAAAGTGAAACACAGAGCTGCTTTAAATGAACTACTCTTTGCGTGCCCTGTATGCAAGTGCAAGAAAAACTACACGACTCAAAAAACTAGTGTACTGGAGAGAAAAAGACAGTGGACCCAGACCAGAATGAACACATAGTAAAAAAAATTAGCAGTTCTCATTTATAACTGACGGCCTTATTATTTACTAAATACAAGCGTTTCTGCTACCAAGAAGCTAGACAGTTTATTCAGAGGCAGAAGTTAGGACCAAAAAAGTCATCTCTCCTTAAAAAAGGCCTGCTTTTATTGCATATCTATACTTCCCACATCATATTTAATAAGTGAAAAGCCTATCAACAGCATTGCACACAGGACTTTTGATGGGTGTTATACCACTCCACAAAGGGCACAACATATTTTGCATTTCTAATAAATTGTGGCAGAGTCTGGTTTGATTGGATACATCAAAATCGAAGAATGTGGGTCCTGGAATAAAATTCCAACTCCAGCTCGGAGCTGGGCCCACACTGATGCTAGCCACTGACACTGGAATGAAGAAAAAGCCAAAACTGTCCTTATGAAGCGAGCAGGAAAAATAACTCATTATCTGGATGTTTTATTCTTAACCGATCCCTTAGAAAAGACAAAAGATGGGCTTGTGGTTATGATGTGGAGACTGGGACTCAAGATATATATGACTTGAAATTCCTAGTCCTGCCACAAAGTCCCAGCCTGAGTGTGGGAAAATCATCCATTTCCCCTTTAATCTCTCCTCTCCCTCTGCACTGTGGGGATAATATTTTTCGCTTTCTCCCACACTCCGTGTAATAGAGCTGTACATTCTGTAGGGCTGCAACTAACTTCTCCTGTGTGCATGCACACAACCTGTTGTGATAAAGCATCAATCTATTAAAAGTTTCAACGCCTGGTTGAAACTGAGAAAAAATCCACAGAAAGGACATTCTGAGATGTTTTTACTTGAGGGAAAAGTGTTTCAGCTGAACCAAACTTCCTAATCTTGGTGGTACCCCTCACTCTGCTGGGTGCATTGGGACGCTCCTGTCTTCTAGGGAGCAGTCTGTACAGCCCCTACAAAATGTAGCCAGCTGAAATATTCACTGCAGCGCTTCTGAAGGGATTTTTAAAGGATCTCAGAGCCCTAAACTGAATTGGGTTCACAGGGCTTCTATGTTCCTTGTTAAAGAGCAAGGAATTGAGTCCCGGAGAGTCACTCCTCTGCCCTCAGAGGATCTTGAGGCATGAGGGTACTCCAGTGCTGATGTCCTATATGCCAGGGAAATGAGTATTTCCAAGCAAGCAACTAGCTGGCTGGTCTCCAGTGATACCCTACCTGTGCTTTAAACTTAACTGGAACTGCAATACTTCAGTGAAATGCCTCTGGAAACACCCATACCGTACAATGGCATTTTTTCTAAGGTAGCAAAGCTGTCTCCAAAGGGAGTCCTTACATCTCTATGGCACTGTGGGCCACAGGGCTGTCAGCTCGGGTTCCCAGAGTAGCATGGCTTCATTGCCACAGACCTGCACTCAGCTGAATCAAGGAACAAGAAAAGAGAATTAGAAGACCATCAGGATGGCCATCGAGCCCTTTGCTCAAGGAACGATCAGTGCTAGTAATGCTATGAATGGCAGGTGTACATGCATTTGTTTTTTAAAATACTCCAGTGATGGAGATACTATACCATCTGCATGCAAAGCGTTCCTCTGTTATCTACTGTTATTGCTGGGAAGTTTTACTAATGCCTAACTAAAACCTCCCAGGGTATAATATAAGCCCATTATTTTTATCCAGAGATGGAGACCACTTATCTCCATTTATGGTCATGGAGAACAGATTACCCCAAGGGGCTGCAAGAGTGTTGCACCAAGCAAATGTTGCTGGGTTGCTTCAGGTTCTGGAGCTCTGCTGGTGCATCCACAGTGCATCAACACTCTGACACGGTCCCATTTTCAAGGAAAGGATTTTTTAATGAAAAGTTGTTTGGTCAGGAAATTCCCAAGCACCTTCCCTAGGCACAGATGCAATACAAAACAGTAAGAGTACTTGTTTTCTGCTTATGCCTAATACCAGCTCGCAACACACAAATTAATATGAAATGTGTTGAGCTCTATGCGTTTTGTGAGAGAAATAAAACAAAAGCAGCAGAAAGGTAGGCAGAGGTCTTAAGATCAGGTTGGTAAATACCCTCCTAACCATGATCCCAATTACAAATTACAAACAAAATGCATCTTTCAAGGTACATTCAATACAATTTGCTCACAAATACAAAAGCTTTGAGAGTTGCATGTTGTGTTACTGTACATTTATCTCAACTATGTGAAAATGTGCTTGGTACAGATGATTAGAAAATAAACATGTAACAGTGAAGTTGACTCCAAGCTCATACAGCATGAGGCTCTTAAATCAGTTATAATATAGCGTAGACAGATGGTGCTGGATACATACAGCACATTAAAGACGCTGTTATCTGTTTGATAAAGAAATAATTCAGAGCACAAGGCAAGAAGCTGAAATTGCTGACAATCTGAACTCCTGCCAACGGTCCTGGCTTCACTGGGGCTGTGTGAATTTTAAACACTCATAGTCCCAGGTGTCAGCAGTACTGATTGAAATTTCTGGCAGCTAGTTCAGTGCTTTTGAAACAATGCTGGCTTCCCATCACTAGCGGTCACTATGGGGAGAAGATAGGCGGTCTTTGGCTGCTTCTGCTGCCCTTTTTATTGCCTTGGCCATAGCACTGTAAATGAAACACTCGGCACAATGAGCAGCCTCCTTTCTTGCCAACCCACAAGGCAGACATCTCCAATGCACTAGCACTGAGAAAAGGAAGGGTATGACAAAATGGGGAAATAAACTCATTTATTTATGTTCCCTAGATTCAGTATGTCAAGAAACTCGGTGGAGCTTGGCCCTGAGAGACCGGACAAAAAGGTATCCAAGAAATTGAAAGGTCAAAGAGATGTGGGATTGCAACAGATGCTCTGCTTGGGAGAGACTTGGGGAATGGTGGGAAAAGGTCACACAGAACCTAAGTAAATGGTGTGGAAGGGTTAGCTGAGGAAAGACGGAGATATGGAAGTCATTCATGGCACGCATCTGGTTTTCCAAAGTGCACAGTACTCCCGTTGGCGTGAGCAGGAGCTCCACCCATGTAGG
>NW_008825108.1:3404543-3433728 GCF_000699105.1 Pygoscelis adeliae
GAGATCTGTTTGGATAGAGGAGCCCCGTCGTCCTCCAAGTCTGGTGTCTGGCGACGGGCAGGAGTTACCACATCACCGACAAACTGCTGACAATTGATGAGGAAAAAATGGGAGGTTTCCATGCTCATTCCAATGTCCTACTGCAACAGGGCTGGCTGAGTGATGCTAGAAGCCCTCAGACCAAGACTGAGATGCAATAATGTGATACTAAATGAAATGGACCTCAAGAGTCACTTTAATAGCAGCAGTATGTGTTTTTGCCTAATCACATCAAAGTATTTAGCTTTGTTTTGCGACACTGACATTCATTTTAGATTACTTTAATGATGTACTTGGTACAACTAAATGTTTCAGACCCCATTCTTTGTTGGCCATGCTCCCCAGGTAGAACACATCTATTCTTCTCCGTTCTGCTGATTTACAGACTGCTTCCCCAGCCTTACTGCTCAGATTTGTGTGCTCTACAAAAGAAGCCCGTCGCGTCTCTTTCCTCAGGTGGACACATAATATTCTTTGTCATTTCTTCCAAAAGGCCTTGAAGCAGATCTGTCTCCTGAGTTCCCCTGAGATCTTCCTGTCTTAAAGTTAGACTGATTAATGATGAACTTGGTGGGGCTGGACGCCTCTAAGGGAGATCACAAATTACTGTCCATGCATCCTCTGCATACCAGTATCTCCATACTACAAGAATCTTAATATAAACCCCCAAAACTGAAGTATCTAGAAAAGTTTTAGGTTTCCATATGTGTACTGGATCAGTTGTAGAGCCTGACTAGCACTTTCCAATAATGAAAAGTGGTATGAAAAATGTTGCAGTCATGACAGGAAGACTCGATTAGTGGATACAGAGAAAAATAAGTCATATGCAGAAGCCTGTAAAGATGTCTGCCAACAGGAAGGAAGAAGCAGATAAAGCAGACAGCAGCAGACAGATAGCATGGACAAAGAGAAACTGAAAACACGAAGAAAAAAAAAAGAAATAGGATAATATGACAGTAAAGGAATGAATTAACTCAGGAAAGAAGACTAGAATCTTATCATCCAAGTCATATAACCAAAACACTACAATTAATATATCAGATTCAGCTCAGAGAAAATTCAGTTTGCAAGCATAAATGATGGTGCATTCCTCCTTGAAAGACGAAAGTTCGACGATGGGAGGAAAACCCTGGGAGCATAAAGCAGAGCACTGCAAGGAGCAGCCCCGGGAAGCCAGGCCAGAAGACCAGTGTGCCTAGCAGGGGTGCTGACTCCCAGCAGCTGCTCAGCTTTGTGCCAGAGAGGATTTGCGGCAGTGCCCTTGCGACTGCACCATCAAATGTGTGAGGGCAGCTGAAATCAATCACGGTGACCTGGAGTAAAACGCTATTGCCATTGGCATTTTGCTACAGGTCAATATAGTGCAGAGTTATCATTTAGTGACCAAAATAAGTTGGTTTTGCAAAGAGACTCTTTCTTCGTTCCTTTAGTTTTAAGCCATTGCTTCATTTACCTTTCTACAATATCGCTTGGTATTTTTTCATTTTGTTACTGTTTAATAGCCCATTCTACAACTAGAACAGTATCACAAGGCAGCCTAGCATGACCTGATAATTTTGGTCTCATTAATTTAGCAAGCAGTATGCAAGTGGTGGCACAGAAGTATAAATAATACTGTACCCACAGTTAGAAAAATATTACAAAAATATTGGTGTTTTCAGATGTGGGTTTGCATAAAAACACTCTATGGTCCAACTGAACAGCAAAACTCCATCTGCTTCAAAGAGAGCCAGCATTTCACCTCATGAATCCAGCAGCTGGATTCCTTTCCTGTGTACATATATAGGAATAAACTTTTGTCTATATGATACTCAGGGAAAAAGAATGTGCTCTGAATGCTTGCGTTCAAATATTTTGCATGACTATTCAGTTCATAAGTGTTCATGCAGTCAGTTTAAACATTAGTGGGTTTAGCAAGAAAGCAGATGGTCCTGTATGTGACTTAGGTACCAAAGCACAAATTATGAAAATTTTGAACAAAAGTGTAGTTGAATAAACTACACACAGAATAATTTAAATCATTAGCAACTTATTATTTGCTTTCCTAGGCTTAACTATGTTCTATCCAGTTAAGAAAAAAGTTGAACATAATCACCTCGAACTTTTTCTACCACAGTTTTTACTAAAATAATATCACTTTTATTAAACTTCAAACTGCATCATGTCCACAAAAAAAGGAAACAACCAAGACTACATGTGCAAGTGCAGCAAAATCATGTGAGGTGGGAGAGATGCCTAGGGAAAAGAGAACTGATGTTTGCAGCTGTATTCCTGACCAGCCTTGGCAAGGTAATTGTGTGAGAAAGCCAACACAAGTGTCAAAAGTCTTGAACAATCAGGTGTGGTGAGACTGAAGGCCATACAGGAAACAGCTGGGTGGCAATGACCCACTGTATTGACATGTATAATGCAAATTTATCTTGGAATCCTTAGCACTTCTAGAGAGCAACAGGATATGTCACAGTGACTACATGTGTCAATCTAAGTGCCTTCCAGACAGGATGAGAAAGCTGGTGACCCACAGTGCAGTATATGTAAAATACCGAAGAAAGCAATGCTAAAGGCTGCAATCCAGCAGTCAAGGGCAAAAGTTAACCAGATGATTAATTCATATGTTCCATTGTCTTTTGCAGATAGATATCCATCATTTTTCTCTCAAAAATCAGTGCTGCCTTATATCCAATGATATAACATAAGGCAGATATATAGGCAGATTTTACTCTCAGTTGGAAACTCAGACTAGGTATTCATTACATTTTGATTGAAAGACCTTTTATCTGATCACTGTTATAATGAAACATTCCCAATGTACAGCATTGTATACCACAGAGCCACGTAGGAATACCACATGTTTGATTAATATGTTTACTAACCAAAGAAATCAACCAAAGGTCTATTGGAAACAGCACTCACAAATGGTCAAGCTTCGGGACAACACAATCTGTAATGCAGAACTTGCATCTGCTCAGGAAACCTGAAGAGATATTAACCCTAGCAAGTCCCCCAAATTTGTGCCTATAACTACTGCTTAGATAACCTGGACATACTGCTGAGGCTACCAGGCACTGGGAAACAGGGTGGCATGGATCTCCATCACTGATGAAGAAAAATAGCATTCAATACTTTTAGGCTGATACTTTGAATTTTTCATGAAACTTGCTTAAAAGATGAATAAAAGAGCATCCTTCAAAGACATGTGCCTGGAAGAAGTTGGGCAAAGGGCTTCCACTAAGCTTTACTGGGAATGTTGGACTTGTAAGGAGGGAATACAGAAAGGCTGCAGAAATCAGTAACTTCTTGAATGCTCAGCACTTCTATAAATCCAGGTGGCCAGGGGAGGTTTTCAGACCATCACATGCACAAACTGGCCTTACTCTTTAAGGGTCATCTTTTAAAAGTGCCCAGCTGCCTCCATTGAGAGAGAACAGAAAGAGAGATCTAATGGCTGGCAGGTTGGGTTTTGGAGGTTGCTTTGTTTTGTGTATTTTTTCTTTAAAAAACAACCTCTAAGATTACAAGTATTGTCAAACCCATGAAACATGAAATGGCAAACTGGGATCACAGTTTGGGTCCATCTAGCCTGTTACTTTACTCACTAGCACTTCAGCAGTGCTCAGGACGAGATGCCTTGAAAGGATATGATTCCCATTAGGTCTCATGCTAATCACTAATAGTTCCCAAGTGTTTTAAACACTGAAGGCAAGATGCTTTATATCTTTCTTCACACTTTTTTAAAGAATCAAGAAACATCTCTCCGTAGGCAACGTAACTGCATTCTTTTTTTCTGGAAATAGTATTTGCAAATCTAATTTACTTTTCATGCAATATTCATTAAAGAACAACATTGAAGAGGAAACATAAAGAATATTTTCTACTAAAAATAAGTAAGCAAGCAGGAATTGCATTGTGTTGAAAAGTTGTATTATTATCTTCATGTCACACTCATGTCATAGAAAAGGGCTGTTCATCACTTCTGGTAATCAAGAGATGAACAGTCTGCTCCTTCTTCATATTTCTATATAGCATGTCTGAGACCACCAATGCATCATCTTTGGAAGGCAGGGAGAGGTGATACAAAAAACTCCAAGGGAAAAATTAAGTGACATGACCAAAATCTCATGGGGAAATATGTGGCAGGGATTAAAAAGGAAACCAAATGTTCAGAATCCCAACCCTATGCTTTAACCACAAAACCAACTTTCTTCACTAATACTGAATTAACCCAGTAACTAAAAACAAAGGAAAACCAAGTACATATATTATGTGTATCTTGCCACTTTAACAACTCTGATGACACTCAAGTGTCCTCAAACTAAATAAGAAGCAACTACAAGTATATGTTTAATCCCAGTGTGGTAATCAGTTCCACAAACCAAAAGTACTAGAAAAGCAAGGGAAAGTAACCTCACATAACACTGCTTGCTGAAGCTGTTAAACCACACACAGAGCTGTAATGTACTGACTGAAAGATCTACAGGAATATATACTACTGACAAGAAGGGACTCAATACTCACGTTCAAAGCATGAAATATATTTTCAACTACAGCAGAAAGACTAGTAGAAAATCAAGCAGAAGTTTTTTAACTGTTATTTAAGACTCAAAAAGAACCCCCTTACAAAAGAAAAAACCTTGAGCAGTCTAAAAAACATTGTGGCATCCTACTTCAGACAAACTTTTTTTTTAAATCACAATGAATCAGAGCTAGATAGGGGCTAGGAAGAAGCTATTTTGCAGAAGAGAAAAACACAGGTACTTTTCACTGAGAAGCTGTTTTTCTGGTTCACTGCAGCAAGAGTAACCAGATCATTTGAAAAGTGAAAAGAAAATCAATTACTTGTTTTTATTTTAAAAGAGCCTCCCTGTGGGAATAGGTGTGGGTGTGAGAGCTCTTTTTAAACTTCATAATATACCATGAAGCAGCCAAGATTTTTTTTTTTTAAAGTACTGTCATGTCATTGCTCTGCTTACTGGGTGCCGGAACGATTTTTCTCTACTTATGCTTCTACTGATGCTTATCAAAATGCATCTGTGAAGCTTTTAACATTAACATTTAAAAACAGAATATTTATTCAAACAGCAACACTGAGCAAAACAAATTTCCAAGACTGCTATGCGAGTTCACTGGTGACAGCAAAAGTCTATTTACCCAGTTACCCCCAAGTTCTGCATGCAGTAGGTTTCAATCAGATTTTTGTCTCAGCAAATCAACATTTTCTGAGAATTGAGATCTGCAGGTAAAGTTTACAACTAACCTTGCTATCTTCGATCTCCTGGGTTTTTCCTTGAAGCGCTCTCCTCTCTCCAAAATCACAGGTTGATTTTAACGTAAGCTGACAAGAAAGCATCGAGCTCTCCGCCCCAGTAAGCTCCAAAGACTTTGGTGAGTACTGCTGCGAGCCGGCGGGGCCAAGATTGGGTATCGGGAGGGCAGTGTGAACAGGCTTTGACCCTACGGCTGGCTGTCTTAGCTTGGAGGCAACCCCAAGCACAGGCATGGCTTCTATAAAAGTATCTTCTTTCTGCCAAAGAAAATGCTCCTGACCTCAGTCTGGTAGACTCCAGCTTCAGCAATTCCAGAACAAATACTTTAAACAAAAGTAGCAGTCATCATTTCAAAAACGTCTTAAAACAATAATATTACGAGTTTCACAAGGAAGCAAAACTTTTCCTTCATCTCTCCCCTTCTCCCTCGCAGCCACTCGCACGCGCTGCTCAGTGAGTCAGTGGCTCTGTAAGACTAAACACTCCTTTGGGGCGTGAACTTTTCTTGAAGGTAACTGCCACAGAGCTGCCTGTCTGGGATTAAAGAACTCATAAATTCGCTTTCTCTTCTTCCTACAGCATTCCAGGTCTGTGCGTTAAGTGAATGAAGGATGGGAGAAAAGGAGGGAGAGAAGAGATGAAACCTCCCCGTACTCCAACTGTCAAAACAGCTCCGAGACCACAACACTGGAAGCAGAGACCTCTTCCTGACTACATAAATAACCAGCCCACATCTTAAAAAAAAACAAACCTCTTTTTTTTTTCTGATTAAAAAAAAAAAAAAAAGGACTGAGTAGTGGCCAAAGCAAACAGCTGTTGGAAGAGTTTTTATCCCGGAAATAATCTCAGCAATGAAGCTGTTTGTCTGATTCCTGGCTATTTTTCACTGCTGACAACCATGAGCTACGGTGTTTCATTCCCTGTTCCTCCCGTGAAATCAGGTTAAAATCATGCAAGAGCGTGGCTAGGAACAGACGCTGAATCACAGTGAATGTAACGTCTGTCTGTGCTATGAAAAATCCATACAAAAACACAGAGCAGGATATAGGAAAATCACGAGCATTGTTAGAAGATTTAGTCAATACAGCTTTTCAGAGTTCTTTTTTTTTTTTTTCTTTCTTTCTTGGTGGTGGTGCTAACGTCATCTATTCAGTGTTAACGCTTCCCTTTCTAAAAACATTTAAAGCTCCATGAAGTCCATGTCCAACGCATCATTTCTGCTTGTTGCTCATAGAAATATTCTTGCTGGCAACCTCAAATCCTTGTACATGGAAATATAAGACAGATAGACAAGCAGAGCAGGCTATAAAATGAGTCACGATGGACAGTCCAAATTGCTGAGCAGCATAAACGCTTACTTAAAAGGACAACTGTAAATTCCTTTGAGAGCCTATAGCAGGGGAACCCATTTTCAACTGTGATAGAAGGAAAAAAATGTGCAGAAATGCCACTCATTAAACTCCTATGGGATTTAATTACCCAGTATTACAGACAAAAATGCTCCACATGTTTTTCTTGTTATCTCTTCCAAAATAAAACACAGAGAGATAGGATGACCTGAATCCTATTCTGCCACTAATATCCTACATGGTATTAACTATGCCTTCCCTGAATAGTTAGCATGTACTATTAACACTGTAGATGTAAGCCCAAGAGAAAGTAAGAGCCTTCTGGACTTTTAAGTTCTCAAATTAAGGATGGTAAGAGTTAGAAAAAGCATTGAAAAGAGAACAGAGTAAATGAGAAGCAGACTAAAAGGATCCTCTTAAATCACCCTTCAAAATTATTTTGCAGAATAAAACTGTAATACACGGTATTATCCTCTACCTTTCATTTACAAAGATCACGCTGACACAGTAGTTAAAAATTCAAGGCTCTATATTGACTTACAAACTATCCCATTCTTGTTTGTAGTTTGTAGGAGTGAATCTGACCTGGTTTAGGAATCTCCTGAGTTTTGAAGTGTGTGTACGGAGGGTCAGCAAACCCATTTCAGCATCTTCTGCTTATCTTCTCTTTTGTTTTGCCACCATTAACGGTAGCCGCAATTGGCTTTATGTAAGGCTGCACAGAGGTAACCGCTCTGCATTTTAGACAAGTTCAGCCCACAGGATCCACCACTCTGCTCCAACAAGTGGAATATTCTGGTTTGGTGTGACATTTCAGGTCGTATTCAGAGCAAAGGGGAAGAAAGCTCCTTGTGCGGTCCGCATTTGTTCTCCAGCATCATAAAGCACTGTGGCTGTGTAAGGAATTTAGGTTTCTTAGGCACAACTGTTAACAGTTAACGCTTTAGAAAGTGCACATATGCAAAGGCTGAAGCGGACCACAGGAAAAGAGGGATTTATCTCTTGCAAGGTTTGAGGAGATGAAAAATCCTCATGAGGGCTGTTAACCGATGATCAAGACAAAGAATAAACTAGAGTCATGAGACAGATACGTTCTTAAAAAGAACTTTGCCAAAAAAATGTAATTGAGTCTTATTACTTCTCAGGGTTATAATTTCACGAAGTAATGCATTATGGTAATCTTGCTGTTCTTCTTTTGAATATGAATGATGAGGTCATGATACCCACAGTCTCTTTTGCAACCCATTTTCCCAACACGGAAACCCTAAAAGTAATAAGTAAGCAAGCTTACTAGGAGAGAGTCATCTGTAATACATAACCAACAGGGTTTGGAAACAATGATGTGAAGCTGGTGTTACTCTTTCAAAATAACTATTACTCTTTCAAAATAGTTATTAATTATATTACGGCTTTTAAGCTAGTACCAGGTCAGGGCCATAAACTTCAGAACCCCATTTAGCTAGAATTTTTACAATGATAAAACCAAGAAGTGCTTCTGGTCTACCAAAGATACAAAGAAGAATCTACAAGATTATTTGCAGGAATCGGGAAAGGTAATGGAGGAAAACAGTAATAATACTCCATAGGTAAGAATGTGGTTACAAGCCTGGTTGCAGGTCTGGTCTTCCTTTTTTTGTTTTCTCTCATTCTAATTCTAAGGAAAAGATAAATAAAAAAACATCTGCTATCCTTAGAAATCACTTAGCTACATTTTTCGCTTGAAAAGCTTTTTGTGTCCCTCATGATGAATGTGGGTTTTACAAAGGATATCAGGGGAAAAGAATATTCAACAGCTAAGCTTCAGTAGTGTTTTCCACGCAAACAGGAAAGCACAGGATAGATCATGTGTTGACAACATGCACAAACTGGCACCAGACGCAGGTACTGGTGGTGGAGCTGGACAGGCAGGGGTGGCACCACAGGCAGAAGGTGTCTGGGCCCACAAGGATTCTGTAAAGGGAGGAACAGGGCATAACTGTGGGGATAGGACAAAGCTGGAAGCTGCAAAGAAAGGCGCTTTGTTAGGCATCGCGCTGTCAGTGTGAGTTTGGTGGGATTGTCCTCGGTAGCTCTGGAGTGGGGAGCTAAGTGACCATCAAGCAGGGCTGCCAGGGAGAATCCAAAGAAGGAATGAGGATGATTTAGATATGTGTGAATAGTGTCCAAACAGAAAGAAGGCATATCTGTGAGAAACCAGGGGTGGAGAAGTTGCAAGCAGTGGCTATAACCTGGGGTTACATGAAATCAAAGACAACACCAGACTGCCTGGCATGAGGGACAGAAGTATTGCTGGCAGGATAGAGAAAGTAGTGAGTAAAAAGATATGGCTGACAGAAACAAGGGGTGCATATCTTCACTTGGTTACATGAAGCTGATAGAGACATATCTAGAAAGGGACTGCAAAGAAATAGGTCAAGCTAAACATTGTACAGAGAGAACACCGATAGGTTTCTAATCTTCCCGCTTAGATATTTACCAGCTTAGACATCCTCAAGCCAGGCAGGTAGGAGACATCATGTGGATTCAGGATGCAGGAGGATGAACACTGATCATGACTGAAGCCCTGACACAAGGGAAATGAAGTTGTGCAGGAAAGGTTAGAAGGTTATGAGGAAGCTAGAAGTCAACTGAGCTGTGGAAAAAAACAGAGGGCAACATTTCAAGTGGGATGTTAGATAAGGAGATAAAAGTGGAAAGAGAGACCAAAAAATGGGAAAACAGAGCAAAAGTCAAAACACAATTCTTAGTAGTCTTGTCAACAGTAGTGGCAGTTCCAGAGAAATATTGAAGGCAGGACCATTTCTTTAGCTAATAACGATTAAAAATTATGACAATCTGGCTACAAAGCATGACTCTGAAAGCATCAATCAATCAATTTTTTTACAGAAATTATGAGTTAGATGAATGATCTGTACCTCAGAGTAAGACAGTATGTATGCATGCAGTATAATAATCCTCACATCCCAGAAAAAGCTGTAATATTTATTTCATATAACAAGAGTAAACACACCTGAAATCCAAGCCACCTCATAAAAGAAGGTATCTGTCAGTGGTAATATTAAGGTGAATTTTTGTTCTCAAGACTTAACAGGAATAACCATTCACAGCACAACACCCCAGCATAAATCTCCTTTCCTTCATCGCATCTGATACCAGAATGAGTCCCATGAAGGCTGCTCCCCTTCTGAACCCCCAGCCCTCAGACAAACTGCTCGCATGAACTGAACAGACAGCTGGCAGTGTCTCCCAAACCACAGGAAATATCAAGAGAGGGGACACCTGCCTCAAAAGTGGAGCCAAGAGATTTGTTTGCTCCTTCTGGTCTATGATCTTCGACAAGGAAGCTGTTGCATGTGTCCAGGGTCAAACAGGAAATGTCAGGGGTCCAGAGACTGCAGAGGTCTGTTCTGAGCTGTTTCCCTACTTCATCCCACTGGTGTAACAGCTGTGCCTATAGCTTATGTGAGCCAGGCCAACTTCTGAATGAGCTTGAATGTGCCGATACAATCACACGATTTTGTGCACACTGATTTGAGGTTGAGCAGAAAGTTTTCCCCAGCTGGGGACAGAGAACTCTTGAAAAAGCAATCAACGATACTAAAATACTGATGGTACCTGAAACGGCTTTTATGATTTATTTAATAAACCCAGGTAAGCCAGGTTTAAACTTTTATAATACAAGTAAGAAGCACACCGCATGTCTGTTTGGTGCAACAAAACACATTCCATCTGTCAGATAATGATGAGACAAATTGTTCAGCTTTGACTCATGTTCACAGCATAATTCTATTGACATTATTTTTGTTACTACAAAAGTCAGGTGAATCCATTAGTCTCAAGGTAAGACACGTAACAAGTATTTAATCCTATCTGCAAGTATGTAATGCTACTGAGTAAGCTGCTATTGTTTTTCTTAACAGTTTGGAATTCCCAAAGATGTATAATCCAAAGCCCAGTTACAGTCACAGAAAAAAGGTGCATCCGGCTTCCTAAAGGAAATCCTTCTGCTTTGGCTGAATGTTTGGGGAAGTTTTTCAAAGAGGACAACTTTTAAATAAGGATATCGTTTTATCCTCTGAACAATTTGGCCCTTCAAAGCTCAGCCAGGACTTTATGGTTTTGAATGCATTAACTGATAGAAGTGACCGGATCTTTTATAATTTTTATTCATGCTGTACATTTGCAGCATCTTCCATCAGATGGTTTCAAACCTTTATACATAACTTAGTACCATACCTCCTTGTGAAGTATGTAAGATATATTAAAATATCCCAAGCAGAACCATGAGGCTAAATGACCTTCCCAAGTCTATATGGGGCCTCAGTACTCTCTTTCTCAAGTAGGGATTTTTTTGGTTTATACATCTGTGTGGGTTAAAAATTATAATTATTTCTATTTGTTACGCACTGTATTTAATCATGAAGTATTTGGCTCAAAGGAATCAAGCTTAAATACTATAGGATTGGGAAATGTAAACAAAAATTTTGTAAGGATAAGAAAGGACTAATAGGAACTTACACTATGTAAGTATTTACATATTGACCTACTGACTAGACCATACAGCCAGCTGGTAAAGCTTAATGAAAGCATCAGCTTTCCTCTTTGGGAGGTGGAAGAGGAAAAGAAAAAAAAAAAAATTGGATAATCCATTTGTTCCTTTCTAAGTAAATGAACCAAACAACAAATGCTGAAGACTCTCAAAGCTGCTGTTAACTGCAGCTAACAAGGAAAAAACCCCAGTTACTTCAGTCTGCATAAACCGGTCTGAAAGATTATACTAAGAATCGAAGTGCCAGCTTTTCTTTCCTTTCTTCCTTGTTTCCTCAGTTTCTCATTTACAAACCCTCCCAGGGCGCAGTGTGGCATAGCAGGCACACTGGCTTCTCCAGCATCCTTCTGGCCACTGGCACATACCTTCTCCCTCTTGCATTTCTGCTCTCTTCCCCATCTGGCTTTCTGTCTCCGAAAGGATTTCTGGCTTTGTATCACCTTTTGTGGGCCATGGTGAGTTACTGTTTTCAACTTCTGCTTGCCCTATATCTTTCTGTCTTAAAATACATTACAGGCACATGACTTCAGTGCTGCATTGCCAAAGGAGCATTTCCCTCACTTCTCAGGGCATTTAAGAGTTTGCCAGCTCTCTCTAGAGTTACTGGAGAAATGTCTAAGGTAGACACCGCAAAACCAGACATTTCTAGAATGCATGATTAAGTTCTTAAGTGATAACATTACTTGCAGTGGAAGTGGTAAGGAACAGAATTCCTGGCTTGTTTTTATTAATGTTATTAATGGAAGCAGCTTTGCTCCATTTGAAATTTTGACCAAGGTTTAAATTATCTTTTGTTGCCCCCCAAAAATGATCCTCATAAATTCTCACCAATCACTACTGCTCTCAATACAGATCACCCTAGAACAAAATTTTCCCAGTGCACATACACCCTAAAATCCTGATAGAATATTTTATGATGCTAAGGAGACATTTATAAGTCCTAATTAGATGAGAAGGAAGTTGGCAATATTTGTGGGTTATCAAAGCTGTTCTGACTCTTGATACTAAGTGTGAACTGTTCAGAACTTTCACCCAAAATTTCTTCAGAGAATAAACTTACTATGAAATTTTCTAATGAACTGTAAAAAATAACCCATTAAGATAAAGAAACTGAGACTAAACAGGAATCTGCTGATTATCTGCCATCAGGTAGCTGGCAGAGTGGCAAACCTATGCTTTCGTCTGCTGGAAAGGGAAACTTTCCTCTTACGAGCACTGTGGATCTGATAGAGGGTTTCAAAATCATAGCTATGCTGGCATTCTCTTCAGGATTGTAGTGCAAAACTGCTCCATACGGTTCCCATTGGTCTATTAAAAAAAAAAAAAAGCAACTTAAAAAAAAAAGCTTAGAAACATCTGCTACAGTCATGAGCAGACTCTTGGCCAAGTGCGGCAACAACAGTAAGAGACTTTGAAGTCAATCAGCTTTGCTGATACCCCTGCAGTCAATGGAAATTACTGCACAGAGACTTTGGGAGATATGAAGAATACTTGCTATGCCAAAAGTGTATATAGACAGCAGTGAAGAAAAGAACAATTTTTTTTAATAATCATGAAAATGGTTAGGAGTGAAAGGTTAGCAATAGGTGTTTAAAAAAAAATAGAAGATTATATTAATACTTAAAGAATACTTCATGAAAACAAAGATGGACAGATTTTCAGGGACTAGCTTTGATATTTGACCTTAAACAAGCGTGAACTGCACTGCAGCTGGAGGAGCACTTCTGACTCACAATCTACTGTCTGCTTCCTTCTTGCTTTGAGACTGTAGTCATTCAATGCTGGCTTGCATCACCCACAATTCCTAATACCTACTGTGCTAGCTATACCACCTCTACCCATCTGCTTCCCCATACCTTGATCTAAGTCACAACTATTGCGTAATTTTGCCTGTTATTCGTCACTGCTTATCAGTATAGGTGAATGATCCAAGCCATGGTTTTGGTTTCCTGATGGTCTTTGCAGATAGTCATCGTAACTAATTTTGTTATCAAGTAAGCCTTCCTACAATACCCACATTATTTTCCTTTTCTTTAACCACATAAATATTTCATATTTATCCTACATTTCCTGTGATTTGCACTAATTCAGGAGATACTGACAGGCATTTTAAAGGCAGGATTTCCTATGGCAAACTTAACATCTCAACATAAAGTATGGACAAACGTTGTAGTTCTTGATGAAGACTTACAAGACCACCATTACATCAACTTCCCTGCCACAACTCCCATTGGAAAATCTGGCATTTACCTTAGTCTGATGCTGGATGGGTGTACTGGGGGAAGCATTACACCCCATGGCAGTGTTAGGTTTACAGTTGGACTCAATGGTCTTAAGGGTCTTTTCCAACCTAAATGATGATATGGTGTGTCATGCCCCATTTCCATACACTTCCCTTGCACATCTACTCCCAATGGTCAGAGGCAGGATACTCAGTGATGGATCCTTGCTCTGACCAGTACTGCCATTTTGGATCTCAAGTTCTTAGGTGGAGAACAGATATTGTAAAGTACCTTGAAGTCACACTAGGATTCTTGTTTTGTTTTGATAAGCAGACATGCTCTTTCTGCCCATGTCTTTGTGCTGTTTGCCTGCTGTGATTGAGGAGTTATGATAACACTATAGAAAGCCCACATTTTTTAGCAGCAATTCTTCACCAGGGCTTATCACCACACTCACTGTGGCTTCCTGCCCTTGGCTTGGGCTTGGCCAGCTTGGAGCTGTGGCAGACATGATCACTCATCTCTACCTGCAAAATATTAAGCAGACAGGCCTTGTGTGTCAAAGAATGAAAAACCTTGACCACGTACGATTTAGCTGTAAGTGGGTGCTCTTCTCTTTTGAATAAAAATTGGCCTAATGCACATACTAAAAATCTCAACCGTCTGCCTCTATCTCCTGTTGGCCATATGTGAACATTTCCTACAGTTAGCCTTGAGAGCTTGTGCCTTGCTCCATTCTGCTGTGATCAGAGCGTGCTCCAGGCCAACTGCTGAAATGGATTCTGCACGTCGCTAGACCAAACCTTCCAGTTTTTTGATCAATAGGTGTCAAGGATGAACTGCTGTTTCTCATTACCAAACACCTCCCATCTATACTACACCATATGCCCTGTGCCATCTTAACAGACATCTAATAGTACGTTACAATAGCAGCTTTTCAGGTCAGCAAACTATATTTTCTCACCACCACTTTGTCTATAGATGCATGATTTTATCTTTTGTGTGTATCTTTATGTACATATGAGTACACATGTTTAACATGTCTGACAGTCATTAATGCCCTTTGAGCAATTCACCTGGGTTATTTTATCTTTCACAAAAAAAGAAACACTCAATAGCACACAGCTGTCAAAAATAACTTCAAATCCTGCAGATGTTAGATGCTTCCTTCCTGCTTCTCAGCATACTGGGGAGAAATATTACCTTACAGATGTGGCATGTTAAAAAAAAGAAGGAGGCTATGATTATTTATTATATTGGACTTACCTTCAAGTGCAAGAAAAGTGCTAGATGGGAGACAAATGATAAAACTCCTCTCCCAGCTTTCATCCATCAGTGGGGCTTTTAGAACTGACATATGTAACAAGCATATGGCAGCCATAAAAGCAACATCAGCATTCACAAATTAAAAAATAAAATAGAAAGCCAAAATAATTTTGTTCCACCTACAGTAACCCTAGGATGAGCTATGAAGAAAGCACGGTTTTATCAAAACCAGAAGGGAGACTAAACTGGTTACTTAGCTGGAGCATCCAGCTAAATAGATACTGTTAGCTAAAAATCAGCAAATACTAAGTTAACAGCCACTAGTGAAAATGTCAGCAGTGGCATGCACACCTTCACTGGTGACAGAGACCATTATTTACAGAAAATGTCTTCATTACAAATTCATGTAGCATCACAGCCAACAGTTCAATAATTTTGTTGATAGACCCAGAAAGATTTTCGGCTGCTACAAAACTGCATAATTCCAGCAACTCCTGTCAGCCAAGTCTGAGACATACTAGTTACAGTCTCACTCTCTACATTTAGAAAAGGTATAATTAGATTCCACACATTATTCCTTTTTATTCCTTTATTGTTTTCTTTTAGTCTCTTTGAAAGTCTTATTTTTCATTCCATTCCCTTCCCTGCACCCAGTGAGAGGATCTTCGCCAGAATAAGAACAAGATGTGCAGGCAGTATTTTTATTTTCTTTTCAGGAACCGTCATAGCACAGCATCACATTTCTTCAGTACAAACCACCTGAGCAACACTGGGATCTGTACCTAGCAGAGTATCCAAAAGTCCACTCTGACAATCTGTCAAAAGATTCTGGTCTTTTCTGAAACCTACTTTATTTTAGGAAAGACCTCTCCCTTTCCCAGACTGCCACAATATGGGACTTTGTTTCTGACTCTCTTTTCCCTCTTAACTGTTCTCCTGTGGTTCCCTGAGCCTCTGACTGCCCTTTGCAAGTCTCTACACCTTATTCCCTCAAACTATAATCTAGCAACTTTTGCTTATATCGCCCTGCTTCCTTTTGGCCTTCTGTGGAGCTTCTTGACTCTACCATATCTGAGCACTTTCATTCTGCCTTACATGATAAAACTGAAGCAGCCCAATGCCTAATGCCATGGGATGCTACCACAAGGAATAGGACTGTATGCTTGCTTTGATATATTAGCTAAAGAAGGGGGGAGGGGGGGGGAGAGAAAAAAAAAAGAAGAAGGAAAAAAGAGAGATACACAATGTGCAGTCTGCTGTCTGACCTGGAAAAGGTCTCTTTCTGTGCTTAGAGTTTGAGTTCCAGGCTAGTTATATTTTGGCCAAATTGATTTTCCCACCCTTACAGAACTGAACTCTGTTCCTCATTATATGGGTGTAAATCTGCAGCAAAAACTTTGAACTTCCAATGAGTAATTGTAGATTTATGCCACAGTAATTGAGAGCAGAATGTAGCCTCTTGGTTGCTCATAAATATTACACTGTTTAAGATTTCTGTCCTCCAACACACTTGTGAACATTCCAGTTCTTTACCCTAACCCTCTTTTTTCCTTTAGGCTATCCTACAAGTTGACATCATAAATATTTGGAATTTTCAACACAAATCATATTTGGAAATATTTTACTTTCAAATCAAGGGAAAATGTAACTACTGAGAATGTAAATATCAAGAAAGCTTTTTTTTCTGGAGAAAATCTTTAAGAACAATACAGAAGAAGCATTTTTCAGTGCTGACACAGGCAGCAGGCATGACTATCCAGCTCTTTTTCAAATCTGCAGAACTTTTTATTATTATTATTTTATTAATTTCTAGACTGCTGTGAGTTTGATTAGCAGACAGCTCAAAAAGTTCTCTAAATCTGTATTTTTAAAACTGTTACACAACTATTTTGTAATCATTCAACTCATTACAAATAAAACTCATTTCAATAAAGTGTACTTTCTATGCTTTGGGTAAACCTTATCCCTGGTATAAGTTTAATTAATTCCAGTGAGTTTTCCTCCAGCAGAAAAGAATTTATTGTTTATATTGTATGCCAACAATTTGTTAGATTTAACAAAATATGAATCCTTCTTATAACTTCTGTTTAAAAATTTATGCCAGTAGGTTTTTATTTGAAACAATTTTGCTGATAAAGCCACCCTTTGTTTGCTGTCCACAGAAGCCAGCAGGGTCACAGAGATATGCCTGTGCGTGCTAGTGGCTTCAGCTCACCCTGTTTGTCCACATAACACCAAAGCACCTGGAGCTCTGAAATTTTGACATTGTCCAACTGGGACTAGAGAATTGTTTTTCTTTGATCTGGGATTTCAAGAGTCCCACACTTGTGTGTCCCCCCCCCCCTTTGATGAAAGACAGTTGGTTTCAATTAAAAAAAATAAAAACATTCAATGGGAGACTTTCCCAACAGGAAACAGAGTTAAAGTGAGTCAAACCTTAGTACCATACCTTTTGGATCATACCCTCAGCTGGGTGTGAATATCCTCAGTCATTTCAGACTTCAGCTTAGGCCACCTCAAGTTCTCACTAATTATATCTGGATTTACATAGTACAAATGAAAGCAAAATCTCACAGAAGAACTATTCCTTAACACGGCTTCAAGCTAAGCTGTTGAAAGGCTAGAATTTTAAAGGTCTCTGAGTAATCAATTCTCACTGATTTCAATGAAGGGGAGGGGAAAAATCCATCCCTAACTGCAGTGGTCTTAGGGAACCCAAGAACCAAGCCCAATTTCCACAAAAATCTTTCCACAGACAGAAATCTTTCCATAGACTTCGATGGCCACATGTGCTCAATAGTTCTCACTCAAGGACTCTGAGGCTGGGATTATATTATTCATTTATGTAAATCAGTTCAAAGAAAATGTAGAAATTAGCGGGGATGGTAGAAACTTTAGGACTATTATGAGATTTGCTCAAATTGGCAGGCCAAACTATTCGGCATCACTTCTATGAACTCTTTGAAACAGATTTGGCTTAAGCAGAAGCTCTTCTGAACTGATTAAAAAAGTTATCAAGGTTGGTTTTAAACGTTTATTTATTAAAATTCTCTTATTCTACTAGCAGCCAAGTTGAAGACAAAATTCATCTGTGAATGGAAAAATATCATCTGAATGGCAGTGGGTTATGTAAAGGCTGAGAATTGTTGCCCAGAACTAAACCTGTGAACGTTATATTGAAAGTGCCAGTCTGAGAAATCAGGAAAGGATTTAAAACCTGAAAGCCTCAGATGCTTTTTAAATTACTTTAAATTACTTAAATTATATAAACATGTTGGTTTTCTCCTTTCCTGAATGTCGCTGAGAGAAGCCATTGTTTTTTTGCCATGACACTCGCATATGAGCAAAACTATTCCCAAATGTCTTCCAACTTCCAACTTCCATGTCCCAGAGTTTTGACCCTAAAGGCAGGAGTCCTAGAGTCTTTCTGAAGTCTGTTACAAACCTTCTTATAGCTATTGATTTTCTATAGATAAGACTGTACTATAATGGCAATTGAAGCAGTAGCAAACCTGAATACTCTTTTTCTATGTGTTTCTGTAGTAGATAAGAGTCATAGCCACAGACCAGGCCACAAAGAGCTGTACAGAGAACAAAAAAGAGCCTGTCCTCCCCTAGGGAATAGCGAGGGTGAGAGATGTCATCTGGATTTTGCTGGTGATTCCTCACCATCACCTAATATGCCAGTTTGTTAGAAGAGATCTGAACTATGAAACAGGAGAAGACCAGTAAGCCATCACAGCTATGATGCAAAGAAAGTTGTTGTGAGTGATTATGATCTTTCAGCTAGTAGAATGCAGGTGGACCAGAGTAGATACTCAGAAAAAGTATCTATTTGTAGGAAAAGCAAGATGGTAGATTATCTCTCTATCCATCCATCCATCTACGTCAAAAATGTTTATGAGAGCCTAGCCATTCATTATTTTCATTATCACTTTATTCACATACCTATGAATTGAACAAGCAAACAGTACTCCTGTATTCTCATGCTTACAGTAAGGGGCATTTATGAGTCATGACTTGGATTCTACAATAGTTTCATCATTACCCATTCTACTGTCCTTCAGCTGATCAATGTAGGAAAAAATCCAGATTATTACGCATAGCCCATGACTACATTTCAGTTAAAAATCCTATGACTTAAGCTGCCTTCTAATCCTTCTAAAGCCCTTAATTATATAGATCTGAAAATGTACCCTATAACTATTATGTGCCCAGATTGAAATTAATACTTGGTTTTCTTTCCCCTTTTTAAAAATTCCTTACTTGCCATCATTTTTTTACTTTAAAATACTAAATCCAAAGTTTTATTAACAAGCAGCTCTTAAAGAGGAGAACTGAAAGTCACCAGATATTTTTTCTGCTTGTATTTTGAAATATCATCTGTTTTGAAACAGTATGTCTATAGAGTTTGTTAGATGTATGCATAAATTACTGTACTTAATGAGCTATTTTTAATTTTCTTTCTCACATTAAGTTAAAGAAGATGAGGTATAGATTAAAATACAGGAGTTCAATTATAGTGAAATAAGTAAGGCATATAAGTAGCCTTCAGCTGTACACTAGCGTAATGTACTTCCTAAGGGTTTGATCCTGCAGCTCTACCACATACTCAATTCTCATTGCCATCAGAAGGAGTTCAATCATCAGATGCAGGCTATAAAGAAATATCCATTTCAAGCCATTAAGCGGAGCTTGCAAGTTGAAGCTGGTGGGAGTTGTGCAGATATAGGACAGTAGCTGGCTCTGAGGTTTTTGCTAATTTGTTCACCATCCTTTGAAGCACAAAAGCAGGAAAGGAAAACGCATGAAATATTAAATCATCCCACATTTCCAGGAAGGTTCTGAAACAATTAAAAACTACTACTATAATGTATATGTGTTAGTTGGTTCTCCAAGAAAGCCAGAAAAATTGTCACAGAAGGAATAAACTTTCCACTTACAAATATAACAGCAGAGTCGTGTTTGGTTGTTATCCACTGGGCGATACAATACATACTGAGCACTTAATAAATACCTGCAAAAGCATGGGCTGTTACATTTCAGGCAATGGTGACTTCATTGAGAAATTAATTTAGATATTCCTCCAGCTTTGAAGCCATACAACCATCACAGTTTTAAATTTGGAGTGGGACTTGACAAAGGGAATTTGTAAAAATAGGAAGAGAAAGATGGCAATAAAGGAAATGTTTCAATAAAAACTAGGTAAAATATATTTAGAAAATCTACATTTCAGCCTGAAAACTATTAAGAGCAAATTATTCCTTCTTTACTTCTAAAAGTATTTTTTACTCCTACTTCTTGTCTGAAAATTCTTCTTCAAACCGACCTGTTTAAATTACATTTTAAATCAGGCAGTGATCAATTTCAGTGATTAATTACAGCCAAAAAAGTACTGAAAAACTTATGTCTTCACTACATTTCTTCCAAATATTTAGCTCTTAATTTTGA
Source organism: Pygoscelis adeliae (assembly GCF_000699105.1). Lineage (NCBI taxonomy): Eukaryota > Metazoa > Chordata > Aves > Sphenisciformes > Spheniscidae > Pygoscelis > Pygoscelis adeliae. Next base: position 3,424,684 of record NW_008825108.1, read on the forward strand.
AAGTGTTTCATTTCAAAACATTCCAGATGTTTTACTTCAGGATGTAAAAAAAAAAACCATTTAAAACATACTAGATCAAAAAAATATTTTTCTCTCTCTAAAACAATTTAAAATTTTTTAAATAGATTTGCACAGCTGTAGGGCAAAAGAAGAATAGCTGATGTTGGCAAGCAGCTGTTGTGCAACACGCATGTTTCACAAACGAATCATAATTGTCTCTCTTGAAACTTGTGCTCCCCCATCTGTCTGTTGTATCCGTTACAGAGAGGAACACATCTCTATCAAATCATGAACTACATTTTGTATTCTGTTAGAACACATGTCTAAACTTGCCCAAAGCAAACCTATCGAATTACTTCCCAGACAGCTGCCCTTCCTGCAAAAGATGCTTGACATCTTAGTGGAAGAATAACATTGAAAAACCATTGAGGCTGCAATTTGAAGCCTACTTCTTCAACTGCTTGACCAATGTTAGCCCATGGAATAGTTATTTAATTTTAGGCAGGGAGACAGTAGGACTGGGGAGACAACTGAATTTGGCAAGGGAGCATTTGAGAAGACCAGCAGGAGTCCCAGTTAAGACCTGGTCTGTACTGAGAGAAAGGAATCCCTCCAGGGAGTAAGAGGATTAAAGGAGTAGAAGGGATTTTGCCTATCCTAGGACACACACAAGCAGGGATTCATCTCATGCACCTTTATAGATCTAAGTCTGAGCAAGCCAGCCCCAGATGTAATTATGCTGAACAGACAGAAACTAGAGTCTGGTTCGAGGATGAGACTAATCAACCTCCTGAGATGCCTATTTCCTTCCACCGACCATACTGTGCGTCTCCCTTAGATGTGACCAATTTCAGACACTCAAGGTTGCAGTTTCAAGTTACAAAGAATGTTGCAGAAACACTGGATTAAACTATTCATACCTTTGTCCTCCTGCCCCCAAAATCATTCCCACTTCCATGTCACAGCCCTCTGCCCCTTGGCAGTGCCAATCATGTTTATGAATTGAATGGATCCATTTTTAAACAAAACCAAGCTTTTTTTCCCAAGGACTTTGGTGTTTTTGTTTTTGTTTTTTAAGGGTAGAATAAATTGCCTAATCTGACTCCAGCATAGCCCATAACTTTTTGTGAAGAATGGAAGATGTGGTTTCAGATCATGTCTTGTAGAAGACACAATTAAACTCGGAGCAGCCAGAACCAGGACAAATACCCCAAGCCCTGCATTCTGTCTAAAAAAGTCCCCATGCCACTGGCAGTTTGGTGAACTTAATAATACTTTTTGTTTGTTTTAATTATCCATGTCGAAACCAAATGTTTTGTAGTCCTAGGACTGTGCATTTCTAAAAGGTAAAGACATCTTTTTTTGCCACTTTTTTTTTCCCCCCTCCTCTTTTTCATTTGCTTGCGTTGGCAAAAAAAGACTGGCAGGATATTCTGAGTCAATCTAAAGTCAATCTCAAGCTCCATAACATGAGCTTCTTCTAACATTCCAATTATCCAACACAAGCCAAATTTTGGCGCCATGGGCAGGAGCATCCTACATCATTAGTCATCGAAGATTCGTTCTGAGACTGGGACTGTGCACCGGTCCCAGATGTACAGATGGTGACTATGTTCCATCCAAAGCCAGCTGGGATGGGACCAATTGGTCCTACTTGCCACAAACAGGGGATCCTTTGCCCACACTTAGACTGCAAGTTCTTTAGGTCAATAGCTCATATTATATATCTCTAAATTGATGGCTCCCAAACTTTCTGGACAATTCTTAGCCTACAATACTGCTGCAGACTTCCATTACCCTCATTATGAAACTAAGAATCAGACACGATACAGGTATTAAAGGCCAGCACCGAACACAATCCTGGCTTTGCTGTAACCTCAGTGATAATCTGAGAGCTACAGTTCTGCATCAGGTAGCACAATGAGACCTGTTTCACTTAAGCACAATACTAAGCCCAAACAGCAATAAAAAGACAATGCTATTACTTTATTCTTCACCATACATATGGGACCATTCAAGTGGTGAATACCATTAGAAATAACAGTAATGGGATAACAGAATCGCGCTATTGCAAAATTCCTGTGGAGGAAAAATTAGTCTTATAGAGTGTAAAATCAGTATCAAGTCTCAACAGCCTTTGTACATTCCCACAATTTTGAACATAGTTTTTGGCAAGTAAATAATTGGTCCCAATGCAGTTTAAAGTCCTAGCCTTGCAACAAACTCCCACCTTTCATGGATGACTAACAATTTTATGTGCAACACAAGACACCCATACATGAATTGAAGATCAGGCAATTGCCTCCAGTTCTCGTCTTCATTCACACAGAAAATTGTTCCCCAAGTGCTTCCAATCCAACACTTGATGCCTTTGATCACCTACTGCTAGCCACATAGTAACAATGTATGCACAACCAAAACTCTTTTTCAGAATTTCAAGAAGTAATAAGGTAGCAAAAGGAATATCTGTACTTGGGCGAACTTGACAACAATAGGTATTTGCATTTAAACAACCTGTCAAACCTTTAAGATTTCTCTAGGGTACTTCAGCTCCAGATTATTACAGCAGAATGACATCAACATATTTTATAATTTATGTGGCTGAAGGACAGCAGGTTCTAGAAAAACTTCATTAAAGCACTTCAAAAGGTATATATATAGAAAAACCAGAAACTGTTTTATCTCGGGAATAGCTTGTATGTATTTAGCAGGAAAAACTTTAAAAAAATTAATAGTCAATCAAATGACTGTTTTTCCACTTGTGGTTGTGCTTTAGTCATTTAATTCTTTCTGCCCACATCCCACTCCTTAAAACCATTGCCTGTGCAGGTGTATAGGATGATACTACAAAGCCTCTTACCACACATTTATCCTTCAGAGTGTTGTTGCTTATGGATGGTCCTTACAGTATATTTTGTCTCAAAGGTGTGAATTCACTCTTAATTTCCTCTCTTTGATTTATTCTTTGCCCTCAGGATACAAGAGCTCCAAGAATATCAGCCCAGAGGTAGCACAGGGCTATCTGGAATATTTGTTACGTTATGACTGCAATACACATGACCTCAGCTGGCTTGACATGACTGGTGGCAAAACCTGCTGACAGGATATATGCATTTTTGTCTAGCCAATGGATCACAATTACTTTCTCTAGTTAGAAGGATGGTTCCACTTCCTGTCACTCCATGTATTTAAAGATCACAGGACTGTGTATAGCCTTAACTGAAATGTTCATCAATTTACAAGTCACACTGGGTCTATGCTAAGGGCTTTAGGGAAATTTCCCACTTAACCCAAGTACTAGTTCATCCCCACTGACACTAACAATCTAAGGAACATCAATGCTGATTAGATGTTAGTCTGTTTATTATCACAAAAATCCTAGATATGTAGCCTAAGAAGGGCTTTCCAGAGGGTATCCAATCAACTCCCAGGCATGGAGGGGTATTAAGCATATGGGCCACACGCATCAGATCACTGCCTGAGCATTTCTTCACCATCTCCCACGAAGGGGATTATACAGCTTTGCTAAGCAACCTGTTCCAGTACTTTACCTTCAAAGCATTTAGAAAGCTTTTCCCGACAGCCAGTGTTTTGGTACCAGCATGTATTCTGGCTCAGGAGAGGTTTGGATGACAAGGGAGTCCATGTACTGGGGTGGCCTTTGGCAGCAGGACTTACTAGGGTTGTTGCTCTTGTAATTTGGGAAGTTGCCCTAAAATCTTTCTTGTGGGCAACACCTCAGTAAGTTTAGTCAAATTTTATTCTGTCACTGATCATATTTTTCAAAAGTCTAAATCCTCGGTTACTGATTTTATCACATCTCACACTGCATTTTTTCCATAGGATTTCAGGGCAGAATGAGAAAAAAATCCATTACTATTAATCACTTTCCTTTTCATACAATGTTACTACAGTCTTTCCTTCAACAGACAATTTACCAATATACAGGGAAAGCAAACAAAAATGTTTTTAATATAATAAAGCAAAAGATGGTCCAAATACAAAGACAAATGTTTTTAAATACGCATACATTTTAAAAACAAAGTCCCTGATTCTGTAAACATTTATTTGTGTATTTAATTCTTTTATAATTTAAGTGGCAAATTTTAGCAAAATCAATTAATTAGTGGGAATTGGGAAACAATCTTTTTGAGGGCTCTTAAAATTCCCTTTGAATTTATCCTACAGGATCATGTCAAAGAAAAAGAATAATTTGATGAGGCTACTATTTTGAGATTCAATTGCATCAGTTTTATATAGCGATGTAGGCTCTCTTCAATAAAAAAAGTAAACTTCCACTATTATTAAATAACAGTGCATGTAAATTGCTGATTATTTAAAAAGACTTCAGAGCTCAGAGCCTTGGTTAATATTTTAAAAATTAATTAAAGAAATAGAATTACTTTATTTGTAGCCCTTGCAGCTTAATACTGTCAAACATTTGCATGCCTTAGTAGCTCAAATAGATCCATCATTGGTTTCACACAAGGCAGGGCTGGCCCTCATTGTACTCTGCGGCTCTTGGAAGACCTCCCTGAGCACAGGTGGAACTGTTAGTTTATAACAACTTTTTTTTAAATAAGAGGAGGTAAAGACCCTTTCACATTCCCTACTTTGAAGGAGCAGACATTTCCAAATGCAGATCTGTGGACAGAGGCTATGTCTAAACAAGGGGCCCTTGGGAGAAACACTGAGGTCCCATACCCACCAGCATGCCACACACAACCCCACACTGTCCCAGGCTCTCATCAACTTTTTGCTTCTCTCTTCACCTTCCCTACCTCAGATGCACTTTTGTCAATTCCCATCTCCAGGCAACCATGGAAGCAGGATCCCGAGAAACAGCTCATCACATAGTCACAGATAGGTTAGGATGCTACCTAAAAAGTAGATTGTGGCACCAGACGTATCTTTACCCTCTCTGTACTGTTCAGGCACCACAGAGACCAACCAAGGAGATCAATGCCCTGTTGGGTCTATCTTCACATCAAGTAGAGACGCAATACAGCTGGCAGACCTGAAGGACAATCTGCTGATCATTCAACAATAGGGGATTCCTCAGTCTGTTCTAATGTGCACAGAAGTCATCCACACCAGCTTCCTCTGCAGTCAGGTCTACTGTTTTTTTGGTTGTGTCTGGGTTCCCATCAATATCAAATTAAGAGATTTTGGCTTACAGGCAAGAAGCTAGTTATGTTTCTTTAATCTATATTTCAGCAAGAGATTGGAAACATGTATGCACATGTATGTAGACTGGTTTCATTTCCACCTTTAAAAAATTTCCTTTAACGCTTACTCAGTTTTAGTTTTCCTCTTATTTAATTCTTGGGCAATTTAATCTTGATTTTGCCCATGCAATTATACCCAGGCACTCCAGAGTAAGCCCACATTTGAACAGTGATTAGAATTGAACCAATGTAAAAACCAGCACGAGTCAGAAAAGACACTTGATAGAAAAGTGTATTTTTAGGCTTAGTAGTGGAAAGTTCACTCAAAGAAAGAGTAAATATGAATATAAGCATAATAGCTTTAATCTATGTGTCAGTTCATAGCTAGGTGTGAAATCTATGAAGACTTATGCTTTAAATCTAAAACCAAAGTCAGCCGCAGGTTCAACATTCATAAAACAAAATGGTTGATAGTTCTGTGTCTTTGCGTTATTTCAAAACACAGAAAAATTAACGACTCAAGGAAATGTTCTTCACTTTAAAGAGTAAATGAGATAACTATGGATGAGCACCAGTATTTCAAGAGTAAGAAACACATATTTTGCATCTGACACATACCACTAATTTTCAATAGCTTTGTACAGCTTCTTGGTTTTGTTCCAGTACACATCCAAAAACTCAGATGCATATGCATGATTTTTTTTGCATGTGGAAACAGCAGGAAAAGCTGGATAACTGTGGTGCAAGAATCTGTTCAACTGATTTGTAAATACAAAGGAAGTATTCTGAAAGAAGCAAGATTAGAAAATAAGGCTGTAAAGAAGGGCCAGAGGTGCAGTTTGTAGTCAAGTCCAAGAATGAATGGTTTTTTAAACTCTACATTTTATTATTTTTCCATATACAACATCTTGGACACCAAATACATTACAAACAGAAGTGCATGCATCTGGTGTCATGAAATGATTATCAGGACATCTTACTGAGTTTCAATCAAAAACTGTATAAAGTCATTTTAAAAGAAGAAAATTAAATCTAAAGATTTGTATGAAGCAATAAAAGCAACTGCAGGTCAAAGATGGTCAGTCCCTTTATAGAAAATACAGTAAACAGACATGCAGAAAAAGGCACTGGAGGCCTAGAGACAGCTCTGTGACAGGAAGGAAGAAAAAACACTACTAACACCTCTGTTATTATAACAGGATATCCCATTTAATCATATCCCCCATCACAAAATGCTTTTCAGGAGAGTATTGCAAATCAGAATTCACCTATATTATACAAAGGCTCAGTTTTAATAAACTGTATGTGTCTCTAATGTTTTGGCAAGTTATTATAAATGGGGATAAGTCCACCACAACTTTAGGAAGTATCCAGGCCCATACGCCACACAAAATACAAAGATGCCTTGTAATTTTGCACTTTATTCTACTTTTACTTCAGTAACTTCAATTTAAGTTCAAATGGGTCAGAATTTGCTGCTCCCTACAATTTTTTTCCCATTCTGAAATTCTGAGCTAGTGTCTCCTGGAGACTTTTTGCCAGATTCATTGCCTTCCCTCTGACACTGCTGATCATCTTGCTCCAAGGGCAGTTCTTCCTACCATGTCCTCCCCTGACATTTCAGAGAGAAAATTTAGCTGACACTTTTCACAGATTTCAGAATAATTATCCATTCCCTCATGGAGACAGCATTTATAGTGCCTAAGGAACTCTTAAATTAGGCAAGCTGATTTTGAGAATCAAAAAAACTTAATGAAGAATCAGACATTCACTAAAATGACCCCATACACATCACTGCAATACATATTTAAGATTTTCAGGCATTTTAAAATCTGGTTTTAATAGATTCTCAATTTAATGTTTTTATAACAGTAAAGGTGACAAGCCAATAAAAATATTTGGCAAGTCAGTTTTTGCTAGAGTGGAACATAAGGAACCCAAGTTAAGACAGTTACAACAATCTAACCAAGTCCATGTCTGTCATCCTTGAAAGCAAAACTGATCTGTAATTCACCATGGAAAAAGCTACAAAACTGTGGTTTTGCTATAAAATGGGACTGAACATTTCAACCCAATTTGGGCAATAGAGTCCAAAAAGAAAGAAAGAAAAAAAAAAAAAAAGAAAAGAATTAGAGCAAAGAAACTTTGTTTGATTTGGATTTAGTTTATTTCATAAGCAAAAGTATGTAACACATTGAGGCTCAGGAGAGCAAAAATTCAGGCATAAGAAAGGAGGGAAAAAGAAATTTCGCCCCTTCTTTAAACTGTAAATTCCTCCACAGCCATTGTATCCACCTATAAGTGTTTTCAAAATGTTACCTGGCCAAAGGAATAACTTAGCTCCTGAAAGCTTTGTTAAAGTGTGTGCACAGAAGCCCCAAGCAGGAGACACGCTTTTGGACTACCCTAGCACATTTTCTCCAGAGGAATATTTTGTCTCTATAAACATGGCAGCAGCAGGGTTCAAAACTGCTGCGTTTCATTTCAAGGGTTTCCAGCAGAATACAAAATGACCTCCTTGGTTATCTCATCCAGGATGTTTGTATTTTTCCAAAAGCATACGCATGTCCAAATCTCTTGCTCTTTTTTTTTTTTTAATATGTGTCAAACATTGCTAAAGACTATTTTGCATACGTTCAGAACCATTATTAATACAAAGAGTAATGTGGGGTCACCTGCTTCCGGATTATTGAGATTTTTCCCTTCTATATTTATGTTATTTACACAGGAAGGGACGTAGAAGCTAAGAATATCTTTTCTTTTAATTAGGACATGGGACAAACACTAGAACTTAATACTCTAAAATATACTGAAGAAGAAATAATGGTAAGTTTATTTCAAGACAGCAGAATCACCATATGACATTATAAAATATAAAAAGGGCATGTACATTATCTCCAGCAAGATTTAGAGAAGCAAAGCAATAAACTGTCTGAAAGAGCATAGTCTGAAATGTATTGTTTAAAAACTGAGGAATTAGTCCAAAACAAATGCCACGTGCTTGCATATGTTCCAGCTAGGTTTAAAAAGGTCAGAATTTTGCTTAATATCATTCAGTGTCTTCTGTCCTCTTGCAAAAACCTTAGTCCACTGGCAGTGCATAGAACTGAGACTGCCATTCTAGTGAAGAAGAATGAAGACAAGGCAGGTCTTATTCCTTTGAAGGACATATTTAGGTTGGATACCTGGAAAATTTTTATTTAACAATAAAAGTAGCCCAGGATTACCTAACAAAAAGTGCAAGAAAAAAAGAGAAACTTCAGGCTATGCAAACACAAGGAAACAGCCTGCTATATGACTTCTACTGAGGTCAAACAGGCAAAGCAGTTTTTATGACACAGAAGCTGTGGAAAATCCCTAGGAGATAAGAGATCAAAGCAAAACAAATCTCAAAAATAGGCCAATTTTTCCCAATATTAAACTCTAGATCACCATAAGTGCCCTTACTAACATATAATGAACCTAAGCAAACGATTTCTTTTTTTCTTAATGTCATGATTTTTATCATTCCTAAAGTAATAAATACTTCGAGTAGATTGATTTATTTTCTTTTTTTAACATAAAAAAAAGGATGGGGGGTTCTCCACCTATTATATGAATGCTGTAATCAGATTAATCCACACAGAGGAGAAAAATCCTTTTCCCTAGGCCAGACTTATCACAACATAACTCAGATAAGTGGCCTACTGCAAATACCGCACAAGCCCTTCTGTAGACAGCTATACTGCAAAATAGCAAGAAGGTGCAGGAGGGCTGAAAGCTGAAGCCCTACAAATTAGATGCACATTTCTTAATTGTCAGAATAATTAACCAATAAAACAGTGTAACAATCAACGGCTGTGGTGATTTCTCCATCACTGGAAATTTTTTAGGTGAC
>NW_008825108.1:3433760-3434178 GCF_000699105.1 Pygoscelis adeliae
CTACAATTATTGGAGACTGTTTGATTCAGAAATCCAGACCAGATATTCACAAAGTATTCACATAATCTAATGAGTTACATATTTCCATTTTAAAAAGGAAACAACTATAAGGAAGGGGTTTCAAAGGGCCAATTGAATCTGGCAAGTCAACAAATGGTTAGGGGACTGGTGCCACAGCCAGGGGTTCGGCTACTTAGACCATGGGACTCACTTTGAGAAATGTGGTCTACTGGGGGCTGACGGGGTCCATCTGTCAGAGAAGGGGAAGAACATCTTCAGTCATAGGCTTGCCAAGCTGGTGATGAGGGCTTTAAACTAGAGATGCCAGGGGAGGGGAACCTCCATCCATCCCACTCCTACCAGTTTGATGCCAGGGCCAGCAATAGATGCCCAGAGCCTGGAGAAGGAGCACAGGTCA
>NW_008825108.1:3436860-3468478 GCF_000699105.1 Pygoscelis adeliae
GGCAGACTTTTTAGCAGGGCCTGTTGCAACAGGACAAGGGGGAATGGCTTTAAACTAAAGGGGGGTAGATTTAGACTAGATATAAGGAAGATATTTTTTACGCTGAGGATGGTAAAACACTGGAAGAGGTTGCCCAGAGAGGTGGTGGATGCCCCATCCCTGGAAAGATTCAACGTCAGGTTGGACGGGGCTCTGAGCAACCTGATCTAGCTGAAGATGTCCCTGCCCACGGCAGGAGGGGTGGACTAGATGACCTTTAGAGGTCCCTTCCAACCCAAACTATTCTATGATTCTATGATTCTATGATAAAGCCAATCAGCAAATCTAAATGTAAAGGAGAGAGATTGAGCTAGGTGTGCATGCAGCATATTTTTCAGGCAGAAATAACCCTGAAAGTGCAGACCTTTCTGAACTCAAATACAGCCTCTGTTTTCTAACAGTAAGAGAAAAAGGCAGTTGATATAACACAGGTAGACCCGTGCTATTGAAATATTTTCCCAAACTACCACTGAATGGAAATAAAGACAAGAGTTCCTCCCCTCAAAAAGTTCCTCTCCTCAAAAATATGTATGTTCTGTTCTTAATCCTCTGAACAGGATAGGGAATACCCCACGTTGGTTACTCATTGGCCTGGATGATTGGAGGTAGATAGGAGAAGAACAATATCCAGCTCCAGTTTTGAACACAGAGGAGAACTGGATTGAATCAGGGAAGGGCTACTTCTGCTTTGAAGAGATTTTTGAATATTTCTAGCATGGCTAGAGCTGCCCCAGGGCTGACTTCCATCCCAGGATTCAGTGGTAGTTTTATCAACCGATGGTGAGACCAATCTGCTCATGCATAGCAGATATTTGCCTGAGGAGGCTGGGTTTTTTAAATGTCGAGGATGGCCACCATAAACATGGCATTTGCACATCTCTGTATACATACCTCTCTCCAATAACCTAAAACAACACACATATCATTAAAACATTTTAATGTTTTTACATAGAGGTTTACTAGTAAGTTTGTAGACTAAAGTGGAACGGAGATGACTTGTTTTCCAAGTGAACACAGCAAGATTACCATTTCTCACATCACCTGTTAAAAGTGGGGAGTTTGGGCTGAAATAACATTTCTGTATTGAACTACTGCAAAACACTGAGCAGTTCCTGCTGCTCAGAGATTTTCCTAGCTCGTACTCATCCACTTTTTATTTAATGTGGATCAAGCAGTGAGTAAAATTTTTTTCTCACAAGCTCATGCTTTTCTACGGCTGCGTGTCTGAAAGCTTGCCTTTTCCTTCAGTTGTATCAGCTGTTATAATAAAAGATACTACATGTCCCTACAAACCATAAGCACTCCTTTCATCAATGGAGGCTGAAATATCTGTAGCTGAAATCACCATTTTCCCTCTGACAAAGGCAAATGTTGAATTCAGAAGGCTGAAAAGAACGAAGTGTTGGGCATTCAACATCTTGATGACATCTCATGGAAAAAAACGCTAAAAAGCACCATGACTGCAGACATCAGTTATAGTAGAAGCAAAAGAAAAAAATAAAAGCTGTAACAAATGAAAATATGTTAAAAAGGAACCCAGGTTGACACTTGACTGTCTGCTTTGATTTGTCTGGCCTCAGCTTTTGTATGCTTTGAGCTGGTTGCAGTCTGGGCCCAGGCGAGTTGAGGGTAGGAGCATGCTGCCGGAGGAATGAAGGCCTCTCAACAATACCTTCTCCCCTTCCAAATGGAACAGCGTTTGAAGGGCAAAGTACTGTTAGTGCAGACTGAGACACCCGGCCACAAAGGCCTGTTAATCCAGCAACGCCAGGAAATATTGCGTATTAACAGCACTGTTTCAGATGCTTTACTTGGACCCAAGCCACAAGCATATTAAAATGTGTGAAAAATATGATGTGTAATCAGTGTGATTCTGTGGCCAATTCATCCTCCTGCAGGCTGTACAGGGAGGGACTCAGTTCCCATCTGGTACAAGTCTGCCTTGCTCTCCCTTGTTAATGGTATGAGGTTGATTCCTAGTAGCAGAGCACCACCCCACCACCTCCAAAGGAGTCTGAGTCACACCAGGTTACCCTGTGGAATTAAAGGAAGAGGAGGCACACACTAGGAGTACCATTACAGCCTTACACCTGTTTCTGTAGGCTTTTCTTAGAGAGGGAGTACGATAACACGGAAAAGAAAACATTCCCCTACGTCCTATGGAGTTTACTAGAAAAACTGTATTAGGCTATTGACAGATCTTTTGGGGATTCCTGTGAAATACCGGGGGCTGAGAAGCATCACCATTATGGCACTAAGTGGGTCACTAGCAGAGTAAATGTTGTCCCCTGTGATGGCTCCATTTTCCTGCTAGGCCCATCAAATCTGGCAGGTTTGACCGTATGTTTTCTGAAAGGAGAGAGAAGTTGTGCATCTGCACAGTCTGATGAGAGATAATTTACAGGTTTTTTAAGAGATGAGGGAGATGAGAGCGGTGGGAGGAGGAAGGAGAGAGATTTGACACTCTCAGATTGCTCATGGGTTTATGTAATTATACAACTTTCTGTGACCTAGTGTGAAACCCAGAATTTCAGCAACAAAATTTTATTCTACTCTGAGGGGTAACACATGTATTACTCCCCTTGACTTTAGCTTGTACTTAACTGAGAAGTTTATTCCCAACACTAACTTTGATGTAAGATGACAAAAGAAAAATGGTGCCATGCGTGAACAGAAGGAGGATCAGATTATCGAAGGGTCACTGGTGAGTAACTGCCCTAATTTGTAAAACATGCTGCTGAGCACCACCATGGCACAGCTGCCCCACGACACAGAGGCCATTGGCGTTAAGGACTTATCAGTGCTTTTGTTTTAAATTCCTACATCCAGAGGTTTATAACTTGGCCATAAACTTTGGCAGACAGATTACTATGGCTGAGCATAATAGCACCTTCTGAAACATTAATCTGGCTGTGTCATTGAATTGGCCGTTACATGAGCCCGAAAAACACACTGACAACGGAGAAAGAGCTACTGTTTCAAAATAACATGGTTTAAGAGACCTCCAATTAAAAGTGTAAGGAGTTGCATCACGTGCATCACAGACATTGTCTCAGCTGCAAAGTTACCATAAGAGGCATTGCACACTTTCCTTCAAAAGAATTGCAAAAAGCATCCATTACAAGACTGCAGCTGTACCTTCTTATTTATTACCTACACGTGACAGTCTAATGCCCAAAGTTCATGGCTTTGTCAGGGCCATTTCAATCTCCATGAAGCAGCCTGGGGACAAGTGTGTATTTCATACCCACATACCGACATTTTATGTATTATTTGTAAAGTACAGAAAGAAACCAAAAGATTTACACTACTATTTGCACTGAGGCGAGCTGAAGGTAGCCCAAAAGTTAAGAGTTTTTTAATGCCACAAAATGACTTCCTGAATACAGTCCCCCTGACAAACAGCTGTATGCGTTTTTTTTTAACGTATGGTATCCTTGTAGGATGAAAATAACTTGCTTTGAAAAAACACTTGAGGCAAAGTTTATCATTGCTTAGATAAATGTTTACAGTAAGATTTCTAACTTCCATAAAGTCAAGATGCTTTTCAATAGTTGGGGAAAAAAAAAAAAAAAGCAGATGCATACCTCCACCTCCTGTATGAGAGATCCCTTGTAAAATTACAGACCTGATCTTCAGAGTTCAGCAGCAAGATTGCTTGCATATGTACAGAATAAGATTGTTTTAATATTGCTATATTTTTTTTCCCCCTGCAATCTGTACGAATTGCATATATTGCAACAATGTCTGAATCTGGCTTTAAACATCTACCAAAGAATTAATCTGAATTAATATTGACTGAATTATTAATAAATGTCTGATGCCAAAATGAAAACAAGACCTACATTACAAAGATTTGTAGTCTTTGCACCTACTGGTATATTGGAAAGAATTCCAATCCCAGGTACCTTTGGACAAAAGAAAATTTTATGTAACATCTATCTTTACAAAAGCATATCTACCAATAAATTATATTTTAAAAGAAAGACAAATTACAAATGCACACATTCATGCATATATATATATAAACACACACACACATATACAAAGATAAGTAATTAAAAACAGTAATTGTTCAGCTGAACACAAGAAACATCCATAAAGAAAAATATGTGAAAACAAATACATTATGCTCCGACTGTATTACCGAAGGCCATTATATTTCTCTTGATAATAATAAAGAATAAATTATTTCAAACGCACAAATCCAAACTTGCTTCCTAGGTCCTTAGCACAAACTACTTTACTTACACTAGACCTAAAAAAAATGTTGATGAAAAGGCAAATTACCTTCAAACAACACAGATGTTTTTCACAGGCTCTAAATTGGTAAGGAAGCATTAAAAAAAAAAATCCATATTAAAAAAAAGTTTAGCTACGTTAACACCATTTATAGCAGTTGTATTAAAAAGAAACCAGATTACTCCCATTCACATTTAGAAATCTGATACTTAAAATGTTTAAATGATTGAATTGACAGTTCAGTATGCTGAAATCACAGTGAAACAGTGGCAAAATTTGAAGCCAGAAGTTGTACTGAACAGGATATCACACTTACGAAATCCTCTCATAAAACAAATAATGCCAGTAATTATCAGGTGCTGCACCACAAACTACACAGCTAATGGGGAAAAAAAATCCAGTTCTGTTCCAATTATTACCAAATATTTCTTTTTTCATGTGGTTTAGTTCATAAATGTTAAGCACTTGTTCTGAACTATAGCATCTAAAAAGTGTATTTCTTAACATTTGAGTAAACCATCAAAGCAACATATTGATTTAAATTCAAGCAATATATTAACTTTCTTATAAAAACTGCCCTCAGTATTTGACTTAAAGGTGGTGTGCATTGCTGTCCGAATACACTGTCTGAAAAACTCTCTGTTAGGAATTGGGCAGAGTGACTGCAGAAAATAAACAAAATAAGTAAAAGACCCTTATTCATTCTGGATTAATTCACCCCTGTGCAGAGTGCTGGCACAAGACTTGTGTACTTCTTATGTCTCACTTAAGTCCCATTTTAGGAATAAGAGTGCATAAATTCATGCTTTCACAAAAATTTCTTGGACTCTGTAAACTATGTCTTTTCTCTCTCCGAGCATGTGAATTTCTGTCTTTCCTGCAGTACCCTGATCCTAATAGAAAACCAGTAAATAATTAATTCTCTTCAATCTGAACTACAATAGTTATATCCCTGATTTTCCATGAGTATGTGCACAAGTTTCAGCCACTCTTGGGATAATTTATCACTACTGTATTGTTCTTTAATTTCCTCCTAATCAGAGACTATTAATGGAATACTGAATAACTTCCAATGTTTTTGTTTTTTTTTTTCATTTTAGCCTTCTATTCTTCTAGGAAGACAAATTAGATCAATTGCAGCATGGTAGAATGACAATAAAATGAAAGTTTCTAGTTTAGAATTCATGCAGGATTTTACTCGTGCTACAAAAATACTTCTTTTCCCATTACTTTCCTATTGAGATGCAGAATTTAGGGACATGCCAGAATTTTTTCCAGTTGGAAACACTTTGTCCAAATGCTTTCCGGAAGGTATGTTACCCAAAATTTCAACTTTCCATGGAACAGTGCAGCTTAGATGATTTAGAAAAGTATGCCGCAATGAAACGGAAAGAAAATATTGTTGTTGTTTTCCTCTGGTTCAGCTCTAGTGCATTGAAATGAGACCTCAACGCCTTGCTTCAAATGGCTCTGAAATCCCATTAAGCTGCATTTCCCAAGCCCATTATGCAGTGAGTGAAGTAGGTTGAACTGCTCCTTTCAAATGAGGCACGACTTGCTATGGCGCTGCACCTTCTGCGACGCGGCACACAGAGCCACGTGCATCAGCGCCGTACTCGCGCATGGGCAGAAGAGGCAGAAGAGGCAAATCAAGTGATCTGGGAGCTGGAGGGAAGCAGCAAAACAACCACTGTAAAGGTGGGCCATGGCAATGCTGCCTGTGAGCCATACCAGCGCAGTGTGCGTGTTCCTAGCAAGAAAACAGTCTCTTATCCCAGGCGCAGAAAATTAAACTCCGCCTACAGTTCTGATCACGCCATGGAAACTGTATTCCTTCTGGGAGTCTGGCTTGAAGACAAGACTGTTCTGCTCTCTGACAAGCTCCCTTACAACCAAGAGCATTACAGTACAGAGCTGAAAGCTAGTCTTTGGATCAGCAAAACAACAGCGAACATTTTGTTGTCTTTACGGTGATATATGATATTTCCATTACAAAAATCAGAATGCACTTTGACATTTCCAACTCAAAATTTGCAGTCCTCACACCTACACATACTGACAAGCTTAAAAATTCAATTTTTTATCTCACATTAGCATTAACATATACTTCTGAATATTTATTATAGGCCACCCGTTTCTAACTCATTAACTCTAGTAAAGTAACTTTCATTATTAATGGACAAACACTGAGCAAAGCATCACAGAATCTGTGTAGAAACACCAAGAAAAACTAAATCTTACCTGTGAGACTGTAATGCTAGCTATTATAAGAGACAAAAACAACCTCCCCCAACATCTGCAATTAGACTTGACATGTCATATGCTGCTAGAAGTAGAATTAGCAAAGCTTGATAACCTGCCACGCTGGATGACATCCTCTAACCCCATCTATCCAGCCTACTCCCACTGACAGTGGGAGTCAGTTGCTACTGACTTCTCAGTGCCTGTAGAAGACACTTTACTCAAAAAATGGACAGGCTAATCTGCAATAGCATTGTTTTCATACTGCATCTCATCTAACCAGTTGCTTTGAAGCAAAAATCTGTCTTGTGATTCCTGAACACTGCCAGTTGCACCTGGAAAGCTATATAATTTAAAACAAAAACAAAAAACCAAACCAAAACAAAAAAAACCCCAAACCAAATAATAAAAAAACCCAAACCCAAAACAAAACAAAAACAACAAAAAAAGGAGGAAGATTTTGGTAACGTTTTCCTGATTAGGAGTATAAAGGCCACTGAGAAAACCATTCCCATCGAACAGTAAAGATGCTATATTTGGGTTTTTCCTCAGGCTGACAGCTGCTAGACATAAGGAAGTACAAGTTACACACTAATCCCTGAGAGTGTTTCCATTTCATTATATCCCCACTGAAATCTCTGAGATACTGAACGACTAGCACAGGAAAAAAGTATTTATTCTATGATCTGGGAGAAGGTGAAAGATGGCAGTTAGGAATGCTTAGCAACAGTTGCAGTAAAGATTTGGGATTTGTATGAATAAATTGTTCCCATCAAGATGTTTACTCTTCACCCTGAATGCTGCTCAGTATAGGCAACCTCAAAACATTAAAGAAATTATCTTCCTTGTTTGAACTACATTGCTGTTGATGCATTGCCCAACTGTACAAAACTGTATTTCATTTGGCAAGATTTATAGTGAAATGAAACCATTTCAAAGAGCATTCCCTTTAAATTGTCTCTGTGTTACATAGATGAAATAAATTCTTTCATTCCAAAGATAGCCAAGAATGCAGTTCTCCCAGGTTTTAGACAGATGACCTACTAAAGGACAATTAAGAGCATACACTGAGGCACTGCTGGGCGTAACGCATAGGGGACATAGCTCTGAGGACTTGCCTAAGCTAACCACTGCAAATAACTGCTTGTGACATCTGTCCTCAGCATCTCAGAAAATGTATAGGAAGAAAATATATGTCATCTGGACTAAAATGTACAATTGGCAATGAAACAGTATTGCTCCCATATACACAAAATGAAAGAATTAGAAAAAAGGTTATCAAGAGCAATGAGGGGGGAAAGAACGAAAACACAGACCCCAACATAAGAAAATACAAATGGAGTGAAAAGATAGTTATAGAAACAAATAAACAACAAATGAAACCTTAAAACAGTTAGTTTCCTGCACTTTCCTTTCTCAGCTGGGCTTTTTTCCTCAGTGCATTTCTATGTTATCTCTATATGAGCAATCAAGACATCTTTTGGACAGAAATCCCAGAACCAGTGACACCGATAAAACTCTTACTGACTTCAAGAAGTTCAGGATTTTGACCCTCATCAGCAGTGTCCCATATTGACCTGGAAGCACTTTTGGTATTGGCCAACAAGAGCAAAACAGCAAACCAAAATGCCAGAATTCCATGCTTCCGCCGCAGGGGAGGTCAGCAATGATGTGAGCTGTGCTCTGAGACAGGCCAAGATTCATGCTAAAGCTCTGACATCCCTGCCATGATTTTAAACAAATTACATCCTCTTCTGCTGCAGCTTGGTATTTTACATATGAACCTATGCTGCTTCAAATGCTAGACATATTTTCTAGGGTTTGGCTACTCAACAATGAAGAGAGCTGCGGTGTATTCCTGTGAGCTGAGCCCGAGGCTCAGGCGGGTGTGTTCCCCAGGCCTGGCAGCACAGCGTGGCACGGGCAAAAAAGCAGACCAATGGGCAACCTCCCACGGTGCCCTTTTTCTCTCTGACGTCCCCAAAGCTCACACACATCGCTCCCCATCTGTTCCCCCTTCTGCAGCTTCCCACTGGACTGCTCTTGGCCAGTCATGAGGAAGATGGCTCCCCACTAGCTCCTGCTGCTAAGAAACATTTACGTGAGCAACCAGGCCTTACCTACTTTTGGGTTGAAATCCTGGCACTAGATGAGTTTGTGACAAAATCCCAATTAATTTCACAAGGACTGAAATCCTGACCACTGAAGCACTGCTATGGGCCCCATGTTGTCCTAATACTCTTTTTATTCTAGCTGAGAAACATGTTCCTCAGTGTTCGCTTTCTGGTTACTAAGAGTGTCTCGGTTTCCTCGTGGACACCCACTTTCTCCTTGGCTTGGCACTGATGGAAGGATTCCTCTTGCTTGCACCTCCCAGGTTTTCCACTCCTAGGAGGTGTCTGCAGAGACAACACATAAAGACTCATTGGGATGACAAAGCGTCTCTTGCACTTCCATCTGCAAGCGAACTTTTTGTTATACCTTCACCCACCAGATACATTACCACTGAACTGATGGGAAGACTAGAGGACACTTCTGTGTGGAAGTACTGCAGTATTTTCTCAGATATTCAGTCGTCTTCCACGTCTCCCATGCATTTTGCACATGACACAGCAATAAAATTTTCTACCTTTATGACTTAAATAGGAACAAAAATACATGATATTGACCGAACACCTGAATACTGATAGTAACAATTCTTGATTAAATAGAAACATGCCTTTACAGAACAAAATAAAATTACTTCAGTCCTCAAATTGCAGGTAAGTGATGCGAGGACATAGAGCAAAGAGCAGACCCAAGCTTTAAAGACTGCCAGATGGTTTTTTGCTACTGCTACCACTAGCATTCAGATAAAAATCATGCACACGTCATCCCTGTGCCACCATATGCCAAGCCCGACTGACAGCAGCACCATATGGTTACAGCCTTTCTCTTTATTATCCTGTTTAGCCAGAACACAGAAAAACATTCTCTAATATGACTGATTAAATTATTGATCATATTGATAAATAAATTGATAATATATTGATAAATCTTGATACTGCTGAAATGCCCAGAAGGATCGATTTGAGATTTCTTTTATGAGAGGAGATTCTTAGAGCCAACCTGAAAACAATGAATTGATGATAGTAACAGCTGGTAGGAAAGAGGTCTGCTCCAGTTGAATGAGGAGAATCAAGACTGAGTACTATCATGTAACGTTGCTTAATCTCAGTGCCACAAAAGACCATTTTAGCCATCAACAGTAATCCTTAAAACCCAGGAAGAATGCAACTTTTTTTCTGGTTATTTGAACTGATTCAGGCAATTTAACTTTAACCTAGCATCTCAAATGACTTTATCCATCTAACTTTAATCTCATAATAGTAGTCAAAAGGGACAGAAAATTAAGATAAAAATATAACATTTGAACATAAAATATAGTTCTGCTTTCAAAACCTTCCTGGCAAGATTTCAGCCAAACTTTGCCCATGTCCAGCTTTTATTCATAATAAGCAGCAGTGCAGCCCTGTCAGCAGTTTAAAAACCGTGCTAATTATGGAAAAAGGAACTCTCAACTCTTTTCTAAAAAGAGCTGCTGCTGAATTAACATAGTTATCTCCCCCTTCCACATCCCCTTTCTTCTCCCTAATGTAAAAAGTCCTCATAAAATAAATTGCAGTATGAACCCAACTGGGAGGAAGACTTTCTTCAGAACCCAAAACAAACAGAACTGAATGGTTTTGGATGCTTTTACTGGGTTTCAAAAAATAAGAAGCAATTTTGTTCTTACTTAAGGAAATCAAAGCTGTTCATTCCAAAACAGGCATTTAGGGTGAAATTCACTCTAGCACAGAAGGTCAGTGGGAGATGTAGTCTCTACTTAGGTCCCACTTAAGCCTTCAAAACATGAAATAAGAGGCGCAGAGACCCTCAGTCTAGCCCTCCTGTTCTTAGACCCAAAGAACTGGTGAAGCAAGATGAAGAATCACTTGTTGGCTTTCAAGGGATGGAGTAGATCCATAGTTCTCATGCTCTCGCATTATAGGATCACCTGAGACCACTAACTGACTGAGATCTAGCCATGTGTCCTGGTTTTGGCAGGGATAGAGTTAATTTCCTTCCTAGTAGCTGGTACAGTGCTGTGTTTCAGATTTAGGGTGAGAATAATGTTGATAACACACCGATGTTTTAGTTGTTGCTAGGTAGTGCTTACACTAGTCAAGGACTTTTCAGCTTCCCATGCTCTACCGACCGAGAAGGCTGGAGGTGCACAAGAAGCTGGGAGGGGGCACAGCCAGGACAGCTGACCCAAACTGCCCAAAGGGATATTCCATACCATGTGACGTCATAACGTACATAAACTGGGGGGGAGTTGTCCGGGGGAGGAGTGACTGCTGCTCGGGGACTGGCTGGGATTGGTCGGCAGGTGGTGAGCAATTGCATTGTGCATCACTTGCTTTGTATATCATCATTATTATTATTATTATTATTATATTTCAATTATTAAACTGTTTTTATCTCAACCCACGAGTTTTCTCACTTCTACTCTTCCAATTCTCTCCCCCATCCCAATGGGGCAAGGGGGAATGAGCAAGCAGCTGTGTGGTGCTCAGTTGCCGACTGAGGTTAAACCACCACACCATGTCTCTGTCCTTTCCCCATATTTTTAATTGGTGGGGTTTTTTTTCTTACTTATTTAAATTGAACTCAATGTCTAGCCAAATACAACCTGTAACACTGCCTTTCAACTGTGGTCACATTGCAGATCATTTTTAAGAAAGCAATATCCTGGAGCCACTCAAGTCCAACACACATTTTTCTTTGGAAACTTTTTGATTGCATCAAAAATAGTATTAGAATGGTGTGAAGGGAGCTAGATGAAAATACGCTTGTGCTAATGTAGAGTGACACTTCTTGGTTATGACCCATCTATCTTTCTTGTATCCATAATGTCTACTTTTCCTTTGCTGATTATGGGATTTTACGTTAGCACTCACATCAGTTTACAGACCCACCACTTCTATGTTTGTCCTCTCCTGACTTTTCAAAAAAATGTGTGACTACAGTTAACTCCATTGCAATCGTTCTAATACTGAAGAATCTGAACAGGGAGCAAAGACTACTCATATTTAAAATGTAATTTCCGCAAATGGTTTGGGAATTTAAAGCATTATGAATGGAGCCACAAGAGATTTGAGCATTGCTACTTTGCTAGCAGGGAAGGCCTCTGTATGGACCACCTGGAAGTACTTCTTCCACCACTGGGTAGTATATTGGAGGCCACCTCAAGAAACCACAGACCACAGAATGAAAATCCCTCATCTGCAACAATTACACACTGTCACATAAAATGTTCGAAGTATAAAGTTCTCTGAACAACAAATATTCTAATTAATATACAAAAGATATATCACACTTTCTATTTAAAAAGAAGGCTTTTTAAGCATATTAAGTTTGTTGCCACAAATCCACTGTAAGATAAAGTTCAGGAGTAAAAGTTGGCTCTACTAAGGACAACTTCTTACTAATTTTACCCAAGGACTATTATTTGCCATGCCACAGAACGGGGAAACAAGCATGGAGGCTTTAAGCCAGTCAAGAAACGCACTCTGAAATAATTCAGTAATTCAGAGTTTCCCATCTGTTCTATCACCACTGGACTAGACTAAATCTCTTTCCCAACAGACCATCTATAACAACAAATTATTGTCCACCAATAACAATGAGCCAGAAAAAACATGCAATTGGCCAACTGAATAATTATGGTTTTTATTTTGTATACTTAAAATGCTAAGCAAAAAAGTAAAGACAATTAAATTTTTCCCCACTTCCAACTACTGCCCCTAAACCCAAAATAAATACACTCAAAAACCTATCAAAAACAAAGCAAGGATTTGTGAAGGGCCAAGAAAAACAAAAAACTTCATGTAAAAATTGAGTTTACATAGAGATACTGGAGAGACACATCATTTACTTTTCCATGTCCTTATCCTACAAGTCTTTGTACACTCACTCACATACATAGTCCCAGTGATTCTCTAGAGTATTCCTTGATATTGCTTTCATTAGCTCTTTTCCAAGAACAGGAATTTCTTCTACGCCATAGTTCAAGCGAGTATGCTCTAGCAGCCTAAAACCCACTTGCAAATCCATTAAACCCAATGGGACTCTTCACTTGCATTAAGTTAAGCTTGTGCATAAATATATGCAGAATCAGGACCAGATTTATATTGTCTTAAGCAAGGCAGGATTTCATGTTTTATGTCAATTTTTTTTAATATCAATGTTTTCCTTAGTAAGAAGTGCTGGAGCAGTATCAATTCCTTATTTTTTAGTATAACTTTTGAATTTAGGTCCTTCCTGTGGTGTTGGGGGGCTTTTTGGTTCCTGAAATAGAAGGATCTTTGTTCAGAACACCTAATATTTTTCCTTAATGGCATAGTAATAGTTTCCTCTTCACATTTCTAGTTTTTCAGGAGGAATCTTGACCATTTTAGCTTGTTAATGCACCCTCAGTGATGTAGTTACAGATGGTGTATGCCCACTTCTTTTCCTTTTAGCCAGAATATTGATTCAGCCCATCCTTTAGCTACCCCAGGAGTGACAAATAATTATACTTCCATTTACAATGGTGTAAAACTGGACTCATTCTACTACATGTCTAATACTTTGATATTTATATCACATTCATCTCTGTGGTGCATAAGCAAATACAAGAAACAAAGAAAGCATTTGAAAGCACTGAAATCTTTCTTTCAAAAAAGACTGTGGCAGCCTTAAGTGATCCAGTGATCTTTTTATGGGTTAACATATTTGGCAAAACAAAGGATCTCTTGTAGAACTTGGATGTTGCCACAGTTTGTCCACTCCCGATACCTTAACTACATCGCTCAGTTACCTGCATACCTCATGTCTCATCTCCGAGACATGCTGCAATCCAGCTTGAAACAGAACAACAACTAGATGAAGGTTTCAAATGTATTTTGGCATCTAATTCCCACAAAAAGTACTGGAAGCCCATAATTTAAAAGCAGTTTAAAATCTATCCCATAAGAATCCATTGAATACTCATGGGATGAAGCATGTATCCATCCTTAGGGATGGATAATTAGATGACTGTGTACAGGGACATTGATCCAGACTCAGAATAGTAAAGCACTCTTACATCACAATGACCAAATCTGTGAAGGTACTTAAGCACCTAACTCCCACTGACGTAAACAGGAGTGAGTCAACTCAGTAATTTTGAGCATCTGGATTTAATCCTAGTTTTGGAGTCACTTGTGTCTAGTTTTTAAAGGCATTTCTTGCCTAATATGCTGGTAAGTGCTTAAGGGTATTTTCAAAAGTGCCTGTGTACTGACTTCCAAAGAAAAACTCCATAAATTCCTATTTGCATGATTAGACACCTTGAAAATCTAGCCTTGATTTGTAAATTGGGGCTTTAGATATACCAATTAAACCCAAATTCTCAAAAACATTAGGGCGTGTAACTGTCACTGAAAGGAGGGAAGCAGAAGGCCCTGACAATTGTGAGGATCTTGCCTGTAGGGATTCCTAAAAGTTTCACACATTTTATTGATTTTTACCAAACGGTTAAGCACAATCTGTGATTTCATATTTGCAATTTAGCATATTTTTTTTTAACTTAGGGTCCTCACTGACCTCCACTGAAATTGTCGAAAATAGTTGCACTGACACTCCCACTAATGAGAACAGGATTTGGTCTTTAGAGAGTGAAAGAACTAAGGAAGAGGAGTTTTACATTACTAAATAACTATTTGAAGGAATGATTGCAGCAGGCAGAATTCACGCATTCAAACATATCCACCAATATGTTTTTACAGAAAATGTCTAAGACATCATTTAGTATTCACAGTTCTGGAAGCCACTCGCTTCTCTATAAATTGATTGTTCTTGGCAATCGAGCATTCTTTATGTGCCAAGGAGATTTTTAAAAAATCCAACAAATTAAAGACAACATACAGCAGCATTATGTCAAGACTGATTTTAAAAAGAGAGCTAATGAGATATCATTGTACTGTGTTTTTTTGGTGGGACTTTTAATAATTTTTTTATATTGCATTCAGCACGGGAGCTGTTTTTAAAACCCAACTGATTTATCATCATTGCCTGTCTCTGCAGTGCTATTCCCACTTTAGAGGTGTGGAACTTGGGCACAGAGAAAACTGTTTCTCTGAAATCAAACATGACACCTTACAGCAGAGCCAGAAATTTCAAAGCCCTGGAGCTTATTTCATGTTCTTTACCACAAGATCATCGCTGTTTTCTGTACTTCATTTAAGATGAAATATTCAAACCACCTCAACAGTCTGGGCTTTTAACTGGATTTGTACCTCCAGTCACCTAGGAATTTTTTAATTCTCATGCATAATTTACAATAGGAATGTGCTACTCCTGCTTCTTAAATAATAGTAAAGTTTCTAATAATAGAGTAATATTTGATGTCCTACTTCTAGGGCTAAAGCTTGCTGAATGCACTGTACAATGACTTTTTTAATAAGGAGAAGCATTGTGGGCTCATTGGAGATTTTAGTAGAAAGTAAGAGTTCAGAAAATCAGCATCCCTTTATAGTTCTTATAGTACCTCTAAGAAAGTCTGATGCCAGCACTGTTCAACACAGAGGGAAGAATCTATTACCTGTGACTACATTTATATTAAAGTATTTCATAATAAGGAGTCTGCTACTTAACGTAAGATGCATCCTGCTTAAGAAGCAAAACACTTTAGAAAAATAAAATTGCCAATAGCGTCACTGTTCCTAGAGCAACAGAAAAATGTTTTGAACTGCTTTGATGCACACACAATTTCACTCCTTGGAGTTTCAATACCTTTTCATCAACAGACATTATAAGCACATAGCCCACGCAGGCTGCATGAACGTGGTACCACACCAGATCTACACTGGGGTTCAGTGCCGTTTCCACAAGGAAACTGAACCAATTGTAACAACGCCGGGAAATTTTTGTAAACTCTTGCTGGCAAGTGTAGGACTCCTATGTAGATTTTAATAATCAAGAAATGAAAATGCTTTTAAGTGTGCTGTAATTGGGTGCTGCTATGTTAATCCTCTTGAAAAGCAGCAAGTATCACCCAGCAGTTTGATGTTAAACATTTCAGGGTGATCGTTGCTATCCTGTAGCGGGCAAAACAGGATGGAGTTGAAGGATCAGGGACTTCTTTCTGAGGAGCAGACTGGAAATTAAGAAATGTATCCTAAAAAACAGTTCCCATCCTGCCCACCCACTCACCCTAATAGCTCTGATCCCAGCAGTCTGCTTTTGGCAAGGAAGTCTTCTCCTCTAAAACGCCCCTTCAAACTATAAAGCAAGTGAAAATTGTTTTGTCTGCTTTTTAGCATTTTCTAGCTATTTATTTCAACCTGAGACATCACCTCAGTGAAGGAGTATTTTATATCAAGGTTCTTTCTTTTATGGGTAATAATGGAAATAATATGCATGAAAGAGTCAAATGGATCCTGAATTACTTTTCCAAGTCCAAGTGATGGCCCCACTGCTCTCAAAAGCAGCAGGATAAGTCTTTGTACGTATGTAAGTATAGCATTGTCCAAAATGCACAATGGTCATCTTAGTCCTTGTTTAATAAAATATAGCCAGTTATGTGTAAAATGCAATTTACTGTTTGTTGATAAGACAGCAGCTATCTCATGGGATAAGAACGATGGAGTGTTTTCTGGCATGGCCCAGAGATTTTTTTCATTTTTTTTCATGATTATGATGCCAAAACTTGATACAGATTTAGGGTAGAACTTCAGCAATTGCTCATTAATGAAAAAACTCCACCTGAACTTGATGTCACCTGAAATTAATGACTGGCAACAAACAGAATAGGTAAAATGAAAAATAAATGTTTTACTCATCTACGTAACCACAGCAAGTCGAAACAACAATTTTCCTAAACCACATGAACTTAACCTGCAATGCTTGGGTCTAACTTCATGAAAAAAAGATTTTTAAATGCTAAATGCCTTATATCCTAATTTTACACAGGAGAATACTTATGGCTTTACCAGAGTTCAGGAGTCTAGAAGGCTCAGCTGTTCAGTTCACTATAAAAACGATTGTGTGAATCAGTTTCTGACACCTGGTTTATTTAGGCGGTTCTTACACTCCACGTTTAGGAAAGCAACCCCCAGAGAAATAAGTGTGTCCAAAGCAAAGAAAACCTATAATTACTTCTGTGCCCTCAGCTGTATCAGAATGCATCTCCTGCAGGTTTAAAATTCATGAGAAGAAAGATCAGAAGAATGATCTGCAGCCTGAAGTCATTTCTCAGCTGGGAATTTCCTGGAAAATTGTGCTACTCCATGCACATGAAAATAACAAAAACGTGTATATGTGTATGTATGGATGCAGAGGGCTCTGAGCACTGTTTATGTGCAAAAGAGAGTTAACTCCTGAATATTATTTAAATTTAAATCAAATAACACCTATTACAAGCTGGCCTCTACAGATAGCTATAATTCCATGACTAAAGCTTAAGTCTAGGAGATAGGAAATTCCTGTTATTTCCTACCCTGAGTCTGAACCTTCCTGGCTCTGTGATTGATGTTTCCCCTTGTGAACACATGCTATGGCTGTCAGTAGGTCCAGCAGGAGTACTCCAATGGGAAGACAGGAAGGATGGTCCAGCTTTGTGCCTTCTATGCATTTACCAAGAAAATATCTAAGTGCAATATTTAATAGAAGTTTGTATTTAATAAGGTAAGCTCCTTAAAGCTAGGTGCTCCCCAACAAAATATTTTATAGCAGCTTGTGTAAGTTGGTGCCCAGGATAAATTTTCAGGGACTCGAGACTCTGTTTTCCAAAATATCTCATTCATGCTTTACCCTCTTCATTGTCTCTCTCTTTAATTTCCATCTTGCAAACCCCCACGAGGATGTCAGTTTAGAAGTGCTAAAAGCCTGCTTTAACAGATGACTGTATCATCATGTATGGCTGGAATGGGAAGCAGAAGTCACGCAAACAGGAGCGGTAGAATTGTACCCAGGAGAACATGGGATGTCATTCAGTTTGTTAGTGAAACTAATACAGTGACATAGGGGTCATAGCAAAGGACACAGTAAAGGACCAGGAATAGTACTGCCTACCAGATCAGGCTCTTCACTAAATGGTGTACTACTTTGTCTAATTCTCATTTTAAAAATTCATGTGAACCTTCCATTCAAATTTCCTGCGTGTTGATACACAGATTGAGTTTGGATTGAAAGAGTGGTTAAACATTGGAACAGGCTGCCCAGGGAAGTGGTTGAGTCACCATCCCTGGAAATATTTAAAAGACATGTAGATGAGGCGCTTAGGGACATGGTTTAGTGGGCATGGTGGTGTTGGGTTGACGGTTGGACTCGATGATCTTAGAGGTCTTTTCCAACCTTAATGATTCTATGATTCTATGATTAATCACGTTTGTCTAAATCATGCAGGTGGGTTTGCACAGACACACCCACACAACTGGCTTGAAGTGGCTGGATCATCTAGGCAGAGTACACTGTAGATGAGTTCCACAAGGGGCTATTACACAATTATATGTACCTACCTGCTATTTGTGCTTTTAAAAATCTTCCCTCTAGTTGCAAAAACCTTCAGGTGAACTCAGTTTGCTTCATACTTAAAAGCTGGTAGCCTGATACAAATGTTGGGACTTAAAAAATATCTCAAGCTTTTTTTAAAAAAAGAGATATATGTGTAGAGACACATATTATAAAAACCTCTAGTAAATACACTTGCCATGATGTGTCACTGAAATTTCAACATTAGATGCTCTTCTTCTACACCAAAAAAAAAAAAAAATCTCCCATGTTTTGTGATTTATCAATGGCAAGAGACTGGAAGAAATATTTTTCTTTCCTAACTAAAAATAAAAAGGAGATAGTTCATTAAGTTGCATTTGGCTGTGCTTATATGCTGCTGACAAAACACACAGAATATGTAGATAGGATAATGCACTGGTCAGTTTGTGTTACTTGATGGAAGACGTGGTGGATACCATGTTTATGGATAACCTCCACTGCGAAATTCTTTTCCTGCTATTTAGTGTGGCCAGATCTGCAATATTTTTCATTTACAGACCATTTTATGAGCCAAGAGACATGTCAGCTGTGGAAAGGATATTTGCAGCATCTAGAGATGGAAAACTGCATAACAGACAAATAAATCACTCTGATAAACACTGGATACAAAATTGTAACAAGGGGCCTCGGGGAGATCCTCATATCCCTTCAGCATATCATTGGTTTTCATGGTCTAATGGCAAAATGTGACCCAATCCTCTAGGGAGACTTAGATTTTTACGTATTTCAGTAGTTTTTATTTGATTAAAAGGAAAGGGAATGGAAGAGAAGAGAATGGAGGGGATCGGGATTGGGAAGGAAAGGATCAAATTCTTAATTCAATCACCTGCACATAATCATTCCCTTATTAAATGGTAGCGCTGTGCAAATTATATGCATTTCTTCCAATAACTTTCAGCAGTTTTGTTTTCTCCAGTTTTGCAAATAGAAAGCATTTAGTTTTCACAGTACTAAAAAACTGAACTGCAATATTAATTCAGAAGTGAGTCCTCTGAGAAAGACTCAATTTTTTATGAAAATGAGACTGGCTTCATTTTTTGCAGCAAGACACATCAGCACAAATTCAGTATCTTGACAAATTGATTAGAAAGTTTTGCGCAATTCTTTCAGAAATTATCTTTCATTGTAAGGATCATGTGTCTAAGAATGTTTTCAAGGGCACCTGAAGATGGAATTGCCTGTAGATTTGTAGTCACTAATTTGTTGGGCCAGTAAAAAGCCTTTGCATTAGCAATCATATACTTCTTGCTGAGAGTAAGAAACAAATGGCTTAATCTGAGGAACACTGAACCAAGGGACTGCAAAATCAAATGCAAAAGAGTGGAAAATGGCATGGAGCAATCAGAAAGAAAAGTTTCAGATGACAGCCTGGCATTTGATGCTTTAGATCTTGTAGAAATTCTGATTGACAGAACTTGAGCATTCTTAGAAAATCAAGCTGAGGCTAAAATTACCAAGAATATTAAGAATTTTGGCTGATGAAGACATTTCAATCTCTTGGTATCCCTGGAACCATTTGCCTGTCCTTTTTCTGACAAAAAAATGTTCAATGTGCTCAGCACAAAGTAATGTGACACAGTTCTCACGACAAAGTCCGGGGAAAGGGGAATAAAGGAGTCACCATAATGAATGTGACATAGTGTGAGGGCTGAGCATGACAGGATCCTAACGAAGGCTAAAGCAAAGGAGGACACAATATAAACACAATCTAGTTGGTTTTGGATGAGAGCCCAGTGATGCAGGCAAGGAGAAAGGAATGTGTCTCAGTGAAAAAAGAGTCTATGGCCAAGGCCATCACAGCTGCACTCCTGTTTCTCAACTAAGCCCTGAGAACAGCATAAAAACAAAAGTTCATTTTATATAGCTGAAGAACATCTTGGATGGGATTAAGAGAAAAAAATCAAGGACCTTGAGAGCAACAAACCAGACGTCTAATACATTGGGGAGTTCACTTGACTTCAGCATCATCTGACTTGTGTTTAAAGTCTTATCTCTTTATTTTTTTAATTGATCCTTGTTAAGCAAAACCCAATTTTCTTATTCTTGTAAGTGATGATGGAAATGCCTAGTGATATAATGTGGCTATCATAAATCTGCTATCTAGGTCGTATATGGAAACCTTACAGAAATGGATATGTCAAAAAAGGAAATGCTTTAATAAGACATGCTACACAGCTGTGGTTTATATGTGATTTTTGCAATGAACTATACATGGTAAACCTGAAGAAATCGAAGTGGCAAAGCATTTGTGGGCCTTTTTCTTGGAAAAAAAATCTGAATTACTATTTCATATAAGTCACAGTCTATCTTAACACTAAAATAATAGCATTTTGTATTAGTACCCTTTTACTGCTGGGTATCATTACAAAAATCAGCCATTTCAGTATTTTGTGATGCAGGCAATAAACCACTGCTTTTCCAGTTGAAAAACCCAAAGCAACAGAAATTACTGATACCAAATGTGAGAGTTCCACAGCCAGAGTTATAATTAACAGAGTGCTGCCTTCCGGGTCTCTTTCCTCAGGCTTTTCAGGCATGCTCCTCTCGGTTGCAGTGCACGGAAATGAGGATTTTGAACTGTATGCCTGTATTCTTTATCATCCCGATTCAAACACTGGAAAATCATACCCTGCGTGTCAAAAGCACTATTTAGCTGTGTTTTCACTTAAATGGGAGACCTCTTTCCTTTATTTGTAGTGCAGACTATAGCTGACTGAAAATTTTGATAAAAATAGGAAAAAATTGGTACACTACAAAATGAAGTTTTGCTTTTCCAAAAGATCCAATCCTGCTGTTATATTCAGGTCCAGCTATTAAATCTGGTATAGCTAGTACTAGGATCTCTTGTGTGTTTTGCTTTGAAAATTTCAGAAAAGCACTATTTCAAAGTGTCAGTAGGAATGAAGTTGTAATGACTTTCATCACCAAACATCACAACAGCAAGGATACAGAGACACCTGGAGACCCACATTTACACGTCAAGGCCAAATAGCAGTGTACTTCATCTACCTCTTAGGGGGGTTTAGGTTAGTTGTTCAAATTGTTTGATTGAAATACCTTTTTTATTTACAAAATATAGAACCATCTGCCTTAAATCCCAAGCTATTCATTACCATCTGAAGTGAGCTGCTCTAACAAATAGAAAGGTATGCTCTCTGTGCTTTTCCCCCCTGTCTGAAGGCAGAAATAGCAATATTTTCCACTTCAGAACCAGGCAAGGAAAGGAAGGGGAAGAGGCTCTGTGACAAAGCAGCACAGACTGCAGAACTCAAGCCTCCTCCATTCTCCACATTCTACTTCTCTCATCCACGCTGAGATACAGGTGCCAGTAAAGAGCTCAAACACAGCAACTTACCTCTGTGTGCCTAAGACGATACGGGGTAAAACAACAGCCTTGTGCTGCCTATAACTTGCTGCTACTTACCCAGGACAAAAATGATTAAATAAAGGGAAGAAAGAGAAAGGTAGGTGGTTAAGGACTAGCTTGTGATACTCTACAATGCAATGAATGGTCAGTGAACTCATACTGACTTCAGCAGTGGCGAAGGGCTGTGAAAAGCCTGCTGTCAGAAGAACTTTAGCAGAAGCTGTCTGAGATTGCAGTGACACCCACTGCAAACAGACTGCACAACCATGACCAGATAACAGGTCCCCATGGCCCGCAGGAGGTAAGTAAGCTCACAGTTTCATCCACAGGAATTTTGTATATTTTCTTCACAGACTGCTTTCAATATAATCGGCTAGGACTGCAGAAGGTAACACATTATATTGTAATTTCCTTTCTCTACAGGGTGAATAAATAAATAAATTATATTCACAATACAAGGTGAAACACAGGGAGCTTTTGTGCTTCCAATTCTATCAGTTCCCTGTGACCCACTCTTCCAAAACCGTTACGTTTCACACTGATTTGGCATCTCGAGTTTGTTCTTAGAAGGAAGGAAGTAAAGAAGGAAGGAAGGAAGGAAGGAAGGAAGGAAGGAAGGAAGGAAGGAAGGAAGGAAGGAAGGAAGGAAGGAAGGAAGGAAGGAAGGAAGGAAGGAAGGAAGGAAGGAAGGAAGGAAGGAAGGAAGGAAGGAAGGAAGGAAGGAAGGAAGGAAGGAAGGAAGGAAGGAAGGAAGGAAGGAAGGAAGGAAGGAAGGAAGGAAGGAAGGAAGGAAGGAAGGAAGGAAGGAAGGAAGGAAGGAAGGAAGGAAGGAAGGAAGGAAGGAAGGAAGGAAGGAAGGAAGGAAGGAAGGAAGGAAGGAAGGAAGGAAGGAAGGAAGGAAGGAAGGAAGGAAGGAAGGAAGGAAGGAAGGAAGGAAGGAAGGAAGGAAGGAAGGAAGGAAGGAAGGAAGGAAGGAAGGAAGGAAGGAAGGAAGGAAGGAAGGAAGGAAGGAAGGAAGGAAGGAAGGAAGGAAGGAAGGAAGGAAGGAAGGAAGGAAGGAAGGAAGGAAGGAAGGAAGGAAGGAAGGAAGGAAGGAAGGAAGGAAGGAAGGAAGGAAGGAAGGAAGGAAGGAAGGAAGGAGAAAGGGGAGAAAGGAAAAGACACCTCCTCAACTGCTAGAAACCTCCTCAACTGCTGTCATCTTAATCTAATGAGTATTTTAAGTCAGAACTTGTTATTACCATTGCTACTGGGCAGACTTGCATGTGATTATGTTTTAGCAACTGGAACTGATTTTTTTCCACTTTCACATATTTCTGGTTTGCTCAAAAATACCAAAGTAATTCAGATTAGGAAAAAAAGTAAGAAAGAGTTGGTACGGCTCTCTGATGGAACACCCTCTTCAAAATAAACTGCTGCTTCCCCAACTTTTAACTTTTCTATTCCTGATGACAGACTTCCCAATGTACCCCATGAGATGGACTGACCCCAGTAAATATTCAACCAACAGGGTTGAATATAAGGGTTCTAGCCTCAACCCTTATCTCCCCCCTTCCCAATACAAGGAAAATAGAAAAGTTCACTCCATACAACAGAACCCACACTCGATCTCAAACGAAGGAGTTACCTCCTAGCTTTTATGTCAGAATGGATTTTGTTTCATGTTTTACACCAGAGGGAGACACTATGCCAAGTTTAAATTAAGAACAAAAGTCCAAGTAATGGTGCATCACTTGTGGTTTTGGCAGTGGTAAAAAAAAAGATAGCCTCAAAGAAAACATACCTTTTATGGAAACCAAATATAGACCACAACTGGCAAAGAGAAAACTGCATGGACAAACAAAACTGCTGGATAAACAAATCAAAATTACACAGGAAGCTGACACTCATTCTTTACAGTGGAAAACCAAAGATAAAAATGAGTCATATATTTTATATTTTTGGACAAGGCAAACTTCCATCTGTCTGGCAGTATATGATTTATATTCTCAAAGAAGTCTAATATTTCCAATATTACCCCCAAATAACCAACCAAATAATCAAGCAGAAGGATCACTTAAAATAGTTGATGTCATGGAATAGCTGACTGTTTTGTGAATAGTAGGAAAATGGCTGGCCTTGAGCTGCAATACGCAGTTTAGATTGAATGATTAGAATATATATAAAAAGTGAGTGAGTGAGTGAGTGAGAGGGAGGGAGGGATGGAGGGAGGGACGGAAGGGAGGAAGGAAGGAAGGGAGGAAAGAAGGAGAAAGAAGAAGAGGAAAGAGGAAGAAAGAAAGAGAAAGAAAGGAAGAAAGAAAGATAGAGAAAAAAGAGAAAGAGAGAAAGAGTGAGAGAAAGAAAGAAAAAGGGAAAATTCCTAATAAGCTCTAAGTACGTTAGATACTGAGTTTCTCCTTAGGAAGGTAACAACAGTTCTAAAGGAAATTACTTTTTCCAGAGAATTTTAAAAATCTATGTCTGCTTTCACTTTTCTCATTTTTCTTCTGGAAGATTTCCTTCCTGGTTTGTTTTGCACACAAAGCTCCATTTATAAACACTGTTACTCATTTGTCTGGAAGGAGTGTAATCACATCAAATTCAACAGTAAGAAGAAGAAAGTCAGTACCATAAACTGGGCCAGGAGAAGTGAAACAGTCAAGCACCAACACATCCTGCCTCACATCTCTGACAGTCTTTACATCTCTGAAAGCCCTAGCAGATCTTGTAGTAATTTATTTTTATGTATTCCCAAATATATAACCCCTGTTATCTTACTGTTGTCTTCCTCATCCCTTTGCCAGAGGTTATCACACCTGTGGGAGAACTGGCAGAAACAAATGTGCACCTGCATCTCAGCCACCCTAGTTCATAGGTAGGTGCAGCAGTTGAACCATAAGCAAAAGAGGGCAATGAATTGCAATGGCTCGTGGGCAAAAACACAAGTTTTTCAGAGGTCTGCTATGAGCACAGTAATGCCTTTAGGGACAGAAGGATATTATGTCCATTTGAAATGGAAGAGGGTAATAAATATTAATTCCTCAACTAATTCCTCATGAGTCAGGCCCCTACATGTCCAGTAATGTCACTTTTCCTTTCAGGAGATGACTCCCGAGCCTTCCTTCCCTGCACAGGAAAAAAAGAAAACCTAAGCAGGTTACTTTGGAATTTTGTCATTGTAAAAGGTTGAACAATGCTTTAAAGTGTGTGCTGGATGTGTTCTGATAGGAGAATAAACACTTTAAAGACTTAGCTGACATTTCTATTTCAAAGAATGCAAGAATTAGATGATGTCTGATCCTTATTTACAATTTCTATGCTCTCCTCTAGCCCAGTAAACTCAAGGCTACCTACAAGAGTCTACTAATTTGGAAGATTCTTCTCACTAGGCTAAATTTAGACCTGAAGTACAAAGTGCTGTGAAATATATTCCTGTACATTTAAGTTAGGATTCTCTTAAATAAACTCCTACTCATCTAGTGATATGCTGGTGCTATATTTCACCAAAATGCTGAGAAGTCATGGCGATTCTGCAAAGGTAGAAACAAAACCAGGTAGGATTTACCTGTAAATAGCACATATATAGCTAAAGTAATTTCATCACCATGTTCTTTGAGATACAAATCATATCTTCCCATTCACCATCACACACAGAAATAACACTTACTAAATGTATTTTACTGTTGAGTGAAAAAAAGTGCAATTAAATAATATATACAGCTACCAAACGAAATAGATATACTTTACAAAACCCTTTAAAACCTGCCTATGACAGAAGATCTGTCACCTTTTAGTAAGGGAACTATGATTCATATTAGCTGAGACCGTAGGTCAGCTGAACACGTGAGTAATAGTATATTTTGGTATGAAATAGGCTGAGTAAGACCTTTGTACTCTAGGAAGCAGAAATAAATGCAATGATTCATAACATTTTTGTACAGTGCAGTGAATATTCGTACATCAAAGTTCTCTCTCACTGCTGTAGCAACAAAGCAGGACAGAAAAAATAAGTAACAACTCCTAAATAGTTTGGAATAGCTTAGAAGTAAAAAAGGGCCCAAAGATTTTTTAAAAAGCCTTGACATGAACACTTGCATTTCCAGAACTTGGGGAGGGGGGAAAGAAAGAGAGAGACAAAAAAATGTGCCACGTTGGTATCATGGCCCTGGTCTGGTTTGTGGACTGCCCTGCTGGTCTGGGGCACCTTTGATCTGCTGAGCAGCTACATGTGCCACGTGAGGAATTGGCTGGGTGCTGCAATGTCCCTAGAGACATGCCACCCGCTGGGGCGCTGATCCCCAGAGCCCCACTCTGCCGTACCTGTCCACTTTGCTACCTCCCTTCTTATATCACTTGGTACAGCAGAAGCATTCCCTGTCAGGTTGCAGAGCTACCACCAGTTCACACACTGGAGAAGAAGAAACACAAGTATGAATATCTCCCAGCAAAATCAACATACAACCACCTCCCCAATCAGGAGATGTTAGTAAACAAAAGAAGCTGACAAAATACAGACTACTAAATATATTTTGGAGATGATATTTCATAATGTCCATTTTTATTATAAGCCAGAAATAATTTTCGGAGATATAAAATTACCATAGTCACCTGTACTAATTCATTCTCAGTTTAAGGTTTGCTCCTATTGATGTGGTTTTGGGGGTTTTCTTTTTTTTTTAAGGTTATATTTAAGGATCATGCCAAGCATTTAGATGGCATTGTATTTATGAGCACTAGTACATAAAGTATTTTGTCAAATTTCTTTTAGTAAACATTCCATAAAGAATGGAAGTACCACATCTTTAAAGGTCAGGATAGTCAAAGGCAAGTTTCTTGAAGATAGCCTGTTCAGGCCTAGCCTGAACTAGGACAGATGCAGACCTCACAGTACGAGCACACTGTAACTCTTACTTTCACAGTCAAATATCAGCCTGATCATGTGCACTTACTTAATTTGGCTTTAAATGGGCAGCTTATAGCTATGAAAAAGAGCGGTCAGAGGTCTGTTGAAGCCCTGATGGCCCATCAAATGGCCGTGGTTATGGTAACTCATTTTGTAAATTTGTGCCCAAAGGTATCCATTTACTGCTGAGCAAAATGTCAGTGCAGGGCTGGATCAAAGCTGCAGCACATAGTGGAAACCACTCAGTTACTCTTTGTCAGAGCTCTAAAGTTAATATTTATTGTAAAAATGGCTCAAGGTTTTACATCAGGTATATAAAAAACCGAGCTTCTGACAGGTAATTAAGCATCCAAACCCAGTGCCCTTTGAGACAGCTAACTTTGTGTTTTACCCAGGGATATGTAGAAAATTACCTACTCATCTCCAACATATTTCCACAAAAAAGTATATGTAGAGAGTTATTAGTCAAGCCAATATCCAAGGGACAATCTCTCTCTCTCCACTGTCAGATGGCTCTATTCCAGGGGCAAATCCAGAGCACATCTAAGGCAAAAGGCAGATAACACAGTTTTTGTTGGGTAACTCACTAGAGATCACACAATATGCATGTACATACTTGTGGGAACTCTCCCACTTTCTCTTTTAGGATCTGCTTCAGTTTGAAGAAATAATTTTATATTAATTTCTGGACTACAGTCACTTTGTTCATGTCCCAGGCCCCATGAACATTGAATTATGGCTACAAAGCAGAAAAGCACTAGCAGAAGGATGAGGCCTACCTGTCTGATAGTTAGACAGTTTAACAATCCTACTTAGGCAAAGTAGTGCAACCTTAACCTCAGTTGTCTTCCTCAGGGCTGCTGACTATTCTGGGGGCATTTGTTTTTATATTCTGAGCCAAGAAAATGGGTGCCTAACGACAGAAGAGGATATCAGGCAGAAGGAACCTCACATTTTGCCGTCTTCTCTACTGAATTTCATTCCCAGATAGCTTAAATACTCTTCTGAGGATTCTCTGCTTACATACTTGCTCACGCATTGCAGAAGTGTAAACTGGGGGTAAGGATTGCTCCTACCGAGGACAATAGCCTAGGAAGAAGGGTCATCTGTATTGCCATGTACCCTTACATTTTTAACCTTTCTGCCAGCACTAGCAAGAGCTGGTGGGGGTCAGGTCCAGTGTACGCATCACACCATTGCATTTCTCTCTGAATTGGAATTTAAGAATTTATTTTACACAATATTTTACAATTTCAACAAGTGTAGAAATTATACAGCTAAATCTCATAAGGCTGCTGTCAATAATATTGGCAGAAAGAAACGGGGTTTGCTATCAATAGAAAAAGTCTTTTGGTGAAAACTACTCCCTTTCATCCATGCTAAGAGTATCTACACAGAGAGAATATTACACAGATAAACAGAAGAGTTATTGAACTTTTATTTTTTTTTTACTGCTAGATATCACTCTCTCACTCTACACTGGTCTGTGGACTCACCTTTAACTTGCTGCACTAGAGGGTGGGCCAGTTTATCACCACACAGAGCTATTCCAGGTTTCAGTTAATTGAGGAAAAGTAAACATCCTATATATAAACAACAATGACTGGGTCTTAGAGTTACAGATCTCTCTCAGTCTTGCTGTCGAAAGCACATGTGATAAGACAGCTACTTTTAGCAATGAGTGTAATATTCAAACAGCGAAGTCCTGTGAGAGTAAAGCAGAAATGAGACATGCAGCATCAGTCACTGAATCCCCTCTTACAAGATCTTGTACTGAAATATTTTTCTGAGTTACTGTACAGAAAGGAAAAAGGTGCCTATACAGACACGTGCTCCAGCAACAGTAGCAGCGGGCTGTCATCAAAATGGCTGTTACCATTTAAGGTCTCAAAGGCCTGTACACCTTCTTGCAGAAAGCTCGTTCAGAATACACAGCTGGGTTCATATTCAATAAAGGAATAAAGGTCTATAGTAAAAATAGGTGGGGAAGAAGTCATTCTTTCTTACCGCTCCTATGCAGACTACCAAACCAAGTAGTGACTCTCTCCAGCAATATTTTTCTATCTTTGTATAGATAATGTTGGGTTTCAAGATGTACAGAGAGAAGGCACTTTGGTCTTCAGACAGCCTGTTTCACAGATGACAGAATTCAAAAGTTCACTCTCAAGCCTCCACTGATCATTAAAACAGAGGTGGGAGAAGGGAGGAGGAACAACAGTATAATGGGCAGCCTGCCATGCCCAAGTCATCTCATGTAATATAGTATGTATATATATCCTTCATCACATTTGGCTTGTAAACTCACTGCCAATTTTCTCTCTGTTTTTCATCAGCTCCTCCCACTGGGATCTAGGCAGTGCAGTAAGAGTTAACAGATGCAGCTGATTTTAAAGTGTTTATGTCCTTCCAATGACAGGAATGTTGTCTAAAAAAAAAAAAAAGCCAACAATATATTTTTATGAAGGCGGATAAGGTGGAAACAGTGTTCTTGTCATGTCAACCTTGAGGGAGGTGCTTAAAAATACAAGGACACACAGACATGCTATTAGAATTACAGGGAGAGAGGGAGCATGGCTGCTTCTTTCACTCTCCTTTGAATTGTCACTACTCCATGACAGCCTTGACGTTTACCAGATGGAGTCAGATTTGTCTCATAAGCAGAGGCAGGCTTCAGCTAAGCCAATATTTTTCCTTTCAAAATATTGGCATTAACACCTTAGTTTTAAGTTAATATAAGCATGAATGAAAAAGAGAAATTTGAATCTTCGCTGCAGCCACGCAACACTGCTAAAGGTTTCTTATGTGCAAGGGGATATGAAATGATTTGTCATATTTTAAAAAATCATTTAAAAGTTTGTAATAGACATCAAAAATCTGTTGCACAAAGATGAAAGAAGTGATGGTTTTAGCAGGTGAATCACTAGCTTTTTAATCATCTTCAAACTATGACCATAATTAGCCACTACTTTTGCTCAAACCTTAAATTTAAATTCAGTGTTGCAAAGAAAAAAGGGAAAAAAGAGAACACCTGAAGACTTATAATTCTTACACATTTTGCTGGAATGCCTTTTCCTAATATCCATCCAAAATTAATAGGTACACAATTCTATTACGTGATTAACAATCATTTTGCAGAAAAACTAAATTTTGCTTGATGGCTTGTGTGAGTTTTACTTGCATGTAAATAAAATGTATGCTGTTTGGTGCCATGATATTTCTTCCAACAATATTTTAAGTGAGACTATTGAAATTTCATGCCAAATTTATTTTACTTTCTACAGTTACCATAAGAGTCAAGAAAAGCACTAAACTTTGTATTCAAATCAGTACTTACACATCTGTACCCATATGTGCACATATTGGTACTTGTCCCAGTGAAGGTGGTAGTTAGATGCTTAAGCAATGCAATTTGTTTAAAGCTACAGAATTAAATATCTTACTAAACTGGAGTTTACATGAAAAATATCAGAATACATCTGACTACTTTGGTTAATGGTCTGATTTTAAGGGTGTTAAAATTTTGTACACTTTTTGTTCATAACTGGGCATCATCAACCATCTGAAAACCAAATATATATTTCCTTTTTTTCAAAAGGAAAATGAAATTGAATACAGCTTTTCTGGAAAAATCCGTTCTATGCTTCTATTAATGTCAACAGTTATTAAAAAAAATGTTGTTTTTGTCTTCAATTATATTGATTTTCATATGGTAGGAATCCAAACAAATTCCATTTGTTCTTCCATATTTGTATCAGTATCCAGGAAAAATAAAAAGGAAATAACAGATCTTCTAAGATATCAGAATACCTCGGTGACCTTTGTCAGCTCTTAAAGTTCCTTGACTTTGGAGAAGGATGGCTTCCCTACAAATTTTCTTGGAATAACTATTGTTTGTGGAGTAGAAAAGGAAGTAATACAAGTAATTACAAGTCATCCTACATATTAATGATGCAGAACCACAAATAAAGCTGTTGCTAAAGCTCCCTTTTTCAATCAAATCAGATTCTGACTCTCGTTGCTATTACCATAACTTACTAGAAACAAAAAGGTTCCTTTACACAAAGCTAGTACTAAGGTAACATCTTTGATGACATTACCGATTCCCATTTCATTTAAAATTCACTCCTCCGGAATAAAGAGAAAACCAAGAAAAAAACAAGACAGGTATTTACTTGTGTGGCTAAAAACAGAAAGAAAAATAGAAAAAAAAAATCTGTTCTTTTGAATGGTAGGTCTACCA
This sequence comes from Pygoscelis adeliae, assembly GCF_000699105.1. Lineage (NCBI taxonomy): Eukaryota > Metazoa > Chordata > Aves > Sphenisciformes > Spheniscidae > Pygoscelis > Pygoscelis adeliae. The sequence goes on from NW_008825108.1 coordinate 3,467,473, forward strand.
AGTCAATCATTCACTAAGGGGACTTAATTTGTTATTGCTGGGATTTGTTTCAGAAAGCTGCAGGGGGCCTAAAATATGTCTTAATAGAACCATTTAAAAGGGCAGTAATGACATTTCTGCAAAGTAATGACATTTCAAAGATGTATCAGGAAAGTAAATATCCATAAAAATCACAGCAAACTTACAAATCTCATCTTGCGGAAATATTGCCAGAGTTTTCTCTAGAGGCAAGAATAAATAGAGACCTGATAAAGCTGTAAATGGTGCAAAGGACTTAGTATTATTTTCTTTTTTGCTTCATTTTTAATGATTTCTCCCCATATCCAAAAAGAATATATTTTGAATCTAAAATTGCTGTCTATTAAGCAAACAATGAGAACAAAAGCATGCTGCAATTCTGAAAACAAGACACTATAAATGTACATGTACAATGCAAAAGAAGGAAAAGGCACCCTTGGTACTTACAATTTACTTTGGGGATGTATGTATGCAATGTACAGGGAACTAGGAAGTAAGAAACACATTATTTCTGTAAAGGAGTATTTAAAATATAGCTAACTTCATTACTTCTGTCTGTTTGTCTAGCCCATCTCTGGTTCCCCTCCTCTAGGCTTGTCTGATCTCATAGAATCATAGAATCATAGAATCATTAAGGTTGGAAGAGACCTCTAAGATCATCAAGTCCAACCATCAACCCAACACCACCATGCCCACTAAACCATGTCCCTAAGCGCCTCATCTACCCGTCTTTTAAATACTTCCAGAGATGGTGACTCAACCACTTCCCTGGGCAGCCTGCTCCAATGTTTAACTACTCTTTCAGTAAAGAAATTTTTCCTCACATTCAATCTAAACCTCCCTTGGCGCAACTTGAGGCCATTTCCTCTCATCCTATGGCTAGTTACTTGGGAGAAGAGACCGACACCCACTTCACTACAACCTCCTTTCAGGTAGTTATAGAGAGCGATAAGGTCTCCCCTCAGCCTCCTCTTCTCCAGACTAAACA
>NW_008825108.1:3468819-3476407 GCF_000699105.1 Pygoscelis adeliae
CCGAAGAGCAGGACCCGGCACTTGGCCTTGTTGAATCTCATACAGTTGGCCCGTCTCTCCATGTCTCTCACCAGTGGCTGGCTCACAGCTCCCTCCTTTCTACTCATAACCAGTCCAAACTCTACCAATCTCTCCTGCTGATTTCCAAACCTCCCCCTCATAATTTCCCAGCACAGTTTGTTTTCTTCCTGTCGCCCAATCTTCTAGTCCCAGTTTCTTCGTGTTCCCAACTCAAGACTGCTCTCTCTCATCTTGTCCCCCATCCAGCCTTCTACCTAAAGCAAACTCCTCCTTTAGCAGAGGGAGGAATGGGACCATTGCGGAGAATTCAGGAATGAGGGGTTGCCTGGTCTTGGATAGTACTTTATCCTTCCTGGCACCCACAAAACACTGAAATTACAGGAAAATCCTGCTTTACCTGCCTAGATTGAAAAATACACTGTCACTCTGGCGAACAGCTCATGTGCAGCCTGGACACATGCAAGTCTTTCAGAGAACATGTACCAGTAAAGATGAATAGGCCACAGAAGTCTTTACTGAACATGCCTGATGGCTGACAATCTTCAAAGGCTTATTGATATCCCAGACCTGGACAGGTTTTTACAAGGACAAAAATATCATGTGTTTGACACAGATGTCACATGGCTACCAGATTTTAAATTACTTAAAATGAAACGTCACCAAAATTATTTCAGCAGTACAAAAGAACATGGTTTTTCCATGTTTCTTCTAAACACGTGAGCTGTCTTGACTGAAACTTTCAAAAACAGCTTCAGACAGAAGATCAGCAGGCAAAATTTAATTAAAATTAAGCACATTTTGGTGAAATTCCACCTCAGTAGTACTTCAGTGTTCCCCGAGTATCTGGATGTCTGGTGGCTTGAAAACATGTACTGCTGCTCCCTCACTCCTCTAATGAGGAATATTCTGCCTTTGGTATCTGTCACTTTTTCCTCTTTTTCCCTGTTCTACTTGTTAAAAGTTCAAAAGAGAAGATATGCTGTCATCAGTAGGAAACATGTAGAACCAGCTATTATAGTCTAAGTAGGAAAGTAAACATGTTATGCTAGTTTCACACATTAATTTATCGATGTCTGTCTAGTAGCAATAGCTGCAAACATCACGTGTTTAAAAGCAGAAATCTTGCTATTTACAAAAAACTTATCATTCACATCAAGAAAACTTGGAAATTAAGGCCTTGACTTTTGGTTTATCTAAAATATATATGCATCTTTCAGATTATTGGTAACAAAAAGGACAAGTGAGATACTCTATTAAAAAAAAATCACAGATGAAGGACAACTGAATTTTCTGGATTCCCAAAGGACTTCACATTTGACCATACTGGTATACTGAAAGGCTAATAATTCAGTATCTGTAAACGGCATTTAAAAACAGTTCCATTCTCCCAAATATTTATGTGAAGAACCACTTTGGGATGAATATCTAGACAGGCAAGTAGAAAACAGGCAACAGAAAGGTGCTATGTTTTAGCACTAGATAATAAATCAAGCTATTAAAAAATTAAATTGAACTGACTAAACATGCTGAGACAGCCATGAGGAGGAGATATGCATGAAATTACTGAGCTAAGAAATGCATGGATTTTATTCTGCTGGTTATCTAACTTTGTAGAGCTTTCATAATGAAGAATCATATTCATGAATGAAGGGAAATGAAAGAGGCAATGGCCTACAGTTCTAAAATTTCACAGAATCACCGAATGATTGAGGTAGGAAGGGACCTCTGGAGATCATCTAGTCCAACGCCCTGCCCAAAGCAGGGTCACCTAGAGCAGGTTGCTCAAGGCCCACGTACAGTCAAGTTTTGAACATCTCCAAGGATGGTGATTCCATGACCTCTCTGGACAACCTGTGCCACTCCTGACCATCCTCACAATATAAAAAGTTATTTAATATTTAAATTGAATTAAAAGATATCTAAATGATGCAAGCTGTAGTGATTATTGATCACATTTTGTGCAATGTGTGCTTCACCATATCTACCATAAAAGAATACTCTTAAGACAGCAAAATTGCAGATAATTATTGGAAAATGTAAAAAGCTACGGTAGTACTATCTTAAGGTAGGATAGGTGCACACAGACAGTACTATTACAGCAAATAATCTTTTAGACTTGAATAATACCCATGAGAATAAAGAATTTCTGGATAAATTTTGTGTTTAACGGACTAGGAATTGTTTTTTAGCAGCAAAAATCCAATAGTTCCACATTGGTGATAGTTCCCTCTCTGCTATGAGTAGATTTGCTGTAATAGCCCAGTGCACTTCCCAGGTTTCATTCCAGTCTTTATAGAAGTGAAGTTAGTACACTTCATAACAGCAGCAAAATCTATGAGGCCATGAATTTTAAAAAAGAATATTTTGTGATTCTAGAGTAGGAAGTGAATTTTAACTGAATGCTGTATATAAATAAAAGAAGAGGCTGGCATTTTGTTAACATCCAAGGAATAGATTGTGGCTGAAATTCATCCTTCTGTATCCAAAGACAAAATAATTAGTCTATAATTAACTAAAAGACCACAGCTTCAGTTCAGTCTCTTGCTGGCTGTGGACTGAAATAGTGGTTGTTACCCCTTAGCAGGCAATTTGGATCAACGTATTCTTATTAACAACTTGGCACATCTGTAATCTTCCCCAGCATGCTGGCTAAATCAGTGCCAGCATGGACTCACAGGTTGCCATACTCCATGTGGATGCAGATGTTCCTTTCAGAGTAAACCACACTTTGTTCTTCAGAAATTTCTGTGAGCAGGGAAAGCTGATGAAAACATTTTCTCTACAAAAGCTTTCAAGGCTAAAAATATGGTTTAATTTAAGGCAGAGTTCTAAGGAGAATGTGATTGTTGCTGAAAACATTTGATTTTACTATAAGGAATGTAGTTTTAGTTCAGCTTTTCAGCTAAAGTGCAATATAACTGTATCAAAGGTAAATTCAAAATAACTACTTCTACTGAAAATGTGTTAAGCTGTGTTTTGAAGGAATGAAACAAAATCCAAATTAATTTTAATGGAAAAGATCTTTTCAAGTAATTTCTCTTGGACAGAGAAACTCACCCCCCAGTTAAATATCAAGGGTGTACAAGTTGTAAAGAGCACACTGTAACCGAGGTGAGAACAGAATTTAAATGACCCTTCCATCCTGATCTATATATTAAAGCAACCTTAAATTTGCCACCTGGAAGTGTCCTTAAAAGGACTGTTTCTTGGCCCGTGACCCACTGGACTTTCTCAGACCTGATGTCTCCCAGACCCAATGTCTCCAAGACTCAGATATAAGGTATCACTGTCCTTTCACCATCACACTTTGGGTGTGCATCTGTCAGGCAACCCAGAACAAACTACCCTTCTCCTCTGACAAAAGAGCCAGGGACCCGAGATTGCTTTTGTGTCCAGTTACAGTACCAAAACAGACACCCCGGTCAAGAGTCAGTGGGGGAATTTAATAGTGGGAAATGAAAGGACAAGGTGACTGGAAAAGAAGTTTTGGGGTACCAGAACCACAACCAGCCTGCTCAGAGCCTGCGCCCTGCCAACGTCTGTGGGGCGTCTCCGAAAACGTATCCCAGTGAGCTGAATCCAATCTGCAAGTCAGGAGAGCAGAGCCTCTTGCTGATTTTGTGGTTAGGCTGCCATGGGACTCCAGGCATTAATGTTCGCCTACTGCTTGTCTGATGGGTTTTGTTGGGATTTTTTGTGCATTTTTTTTTTTTTTATTCTGATTCTAGAGACAAGATTGGGCTATAATTTGTCCCCATTGGACTATACTGTATCTGGCATGAGGGCCACTGATCGGCTGGAGCTTCATGTGTCACTGTAATGCCAAATAACCAAAACAGTAAAAAGTGAGGACCGATGCAGAAAACTCAGAAGGCTTTTAGCAAAACCCTTATATGATGGCTTTGAATCCTAAAGCAGGCACTGGAAATATTCATGATAAAAGCGAGGCAAAAACTTCAGGGCAGCTCATTAAACATAGCATGTTAATCAGAATTCACAGAGAAACGTGGCTGAAACCTGTGATATCTGACAAACATTTCTAGTTTCAAAGGAATGGGATGATATTCTGCCAGTAATGACAATGTATGTGGCTGAATACAAGAACAGTTCTGATAGTTCTTTTATTTAAACCATATCCCTATAAAAGTAAGTGTGGAAACAGCTTGGATGTTCTTCAAAGAACTCAATGGGCTGCATAATAACATAAATTAAGGCCATTTTAACCAAATTGAAGGAGAGTATTTTCATTTTATTCCATTTCTGTAATTTTTGATGTAATTTGAGCACTGTTGCAGACATAAAGTAAATCTCATTAAGCCTAATCAAAACCTAATGTAATGCATCATTAATATGAAGTATATATGATATTTATCTATTTAGTATAATCAGCAAAAAGTTTGTTACAGATTGTCATATCAAATTCCTGCATCTCCTCATGTAAATTCCATTAATCAGAGGTTTCTAGTTCTTTATAACCCAGTCACATATCAATTGTACTAACATAAGTAATTAACTAAAACACAATAGCGTTCATATAGGTGATGTCAAGAATTAGTTGTGAAATAATTTCCTTATGGACAGTCCATCTGGTTTGTATCTAAGAGCAATGGAAAGTATATCTGCGGGAAAATATATCTTATTTCTGAGCAATTTTCCCTCTGCCTCTTCCCAAACTATCGTGGCATCACTGAAACCCTCAAGAGCTACAGAATGTAAAAGTAGTATCTTCTCCATAGATTTTATGACCATTTAAAAAAGAGTTGTTATTTTGTTAATCCCACCATTGGTAAACTCAGCACAAAAATCATGCGAGTTTCTCACAATGTTTCTCAGTCAACCATTTCTCAGCACAAGACTTGTATGCAGAGGTCATACCACAAAGACTTCATCCCATTTGACTATAGGTTGTTCACTACCATGCTTTGAAATCCTAAATAAACAACTTATCATGCTTTTCAAACAACGTGAACAAAATATGTTTTGTGATGTGATGTTTATTTGTTTTCAACCAGGTTTTCCCATACTTGCTAATTTGTTCATCTGGAGTAAACCCATAACTTGGTCTTGCAGTCAGTCGTGGAATTGCTGAGATTCAGCAATGCAACAGGCATACACCTTGTGCCTTATCTGTCTCTGAATTTATTGCCTAAGAGGAGACTGATACTTTTTTTCTAACATATTGTGCTTTTGCAAGCACTGAATTATTCAGTGTTTGAGACTTGATCTGGTCATAATAATGCAGGTCACTTTAAAATCACTTTTATAAGCTTCAAATTTTGATGTGACCATCTAAACTGGGACTAAAACCTTCTCTTCCTTTTCTAATTATATAAGTACTAATATCACCATTGTTTATAGTACAGAGAATGACTTTAGTTCCTGGCAGACATCTTTTTCTTTCTAAACGGTTTGGCTTACGTTTTCTAAGCAGTGGCTTTCAACAACAAGTCCATGAAACTCAGGGGAACGCTGCATTACTTCTAAAGGGCCTTGAGGGGGCAACAAAGAAAAGTGAGATAAATATATCATGCGGAGGTTTGTACCACCACCGAAAAGTGTCAAGTGTTTCAAAATGTAAGGAGTTGAAAACCAGCATTCTAAAGCTGTACGTACCATAAAAAACTATAAATACTTGTTGCACTTACATCTTGTAAATACACATTAACTTTATTCTCCCTTCCTAAACTTTGCACTATTTTCTTACTGATATTCTGCTTTATAGAGGCTGAAATAGGCCCTGTAAAACAAATGTTGTTTGGCATAACTGTACATTGTCAGGACATAAACAAGCTGAGGCCTCCAGGAACAACAATTGAATTTTATCATAATTCACTTCTTCATTCTCAGCAGAATTGGCACATGGTTGTTAACAAAAATACTGGAAATGAACATAACCATGTCAGCAAATATGGGATATTCAGACCATATGTTCTGAGATTACTTAATGATATACCCTGAGGTATATTAACAAAAGCTAATGGAAAAATGAATGTCATCTCAAAGCTCATCAATAATTTGTACATTTTAAAAAAACTTTTCCTGGCAATAGCAAGTTTTATTTCACTTATTAAAATATTCCTATTTTTGCTGCACTGTAATAATCCTATTCCTTTTCCTTTTATTAAGAAAAAAAGTCATGGCTTATTATACTCAATTATTCAATTCTTGATCAAGGGTTGTGATGCTTCCATGACAACAGGTCATATTCGTTAATGTGCTCATGAGTTTTAACTAAGCTAAACAGAGAAGTGGGGTTTTTTTCAAGACCTATAATGTGTTGATAAATTCATAGACACCTTGGCATAAGATGTGTTGGTTGGGGGAGCGGGTTGTCGGGGTTTTTTTAGCTTATGCCATTTTCCTTTATGCTTGCTGTTGTGACATGCTAATTTTAACACAAATCTATGCCTTTTTTTTTAATTCGTTATGCCATATGTGATTATTTACATCAAAAGAAATACTATAGGATGGCTGCACCTCTGCTTTAATATCTTTTTGCTCTATTCCTGCCTCATTGTAGACGACTGTGGTAAAAATTAATTCAAGTTGCTAATTATTCGTTTGTGATGCCTAATTGCTTCCGTTGCCTTTGATTACTACTAAAATGACAGTTGCATCTTGAATTTACACCCTCTCTCACTACCACTCATAGACAGTAAATATGGAGAGTTGCAAGCAGGTGACAAGACATGAGACATGCGGCCATTCTGTATCCATCCCAGAGCGTACTAACTCACAGGACAGTGACAAAAGCATCAGTCAACAGGTTACAGGAAAATCACACAAGCTCTGTCCTAGAAGAGAAGAGTACATCTGATTCTATGCCATATTTCCAGCCAAAAGATTATGTTATTTGAGACATCTAAACTAATGCCACACTTGGTGAAGCTTCCAGGGCACATTTCCTTTCATTTTCTGCTAGACTTCTTTTGCCATTCCCACAGAGAAACATAAGCAACATGAAGGAGGAAAATATCTGGTGAAACATAAATGTCAATGAACTCACAACCACCTGCAGCACTGGGCATTAAAAAGAACTATGTTTTTATGAAATCAGCATTTTTTAAAAACCAGCACAGAGGTAAAATGCAATAATTGTATCATAATTGTCACATTTAAACTTTTATTGTTATCCTCCACTGGCACTAATCCCATAGTGCTCTTTAAGAAAGTCATATGATACTGTAAAATGGCTTTTTGTATTAAAATACAGCCTTTTGAAGGCAAAAAGGCTTTTTAAAAGTTGTACAAAATGGAATAATAATAGCTATTCATAGGGTTTCTTTTTTTTTTAATAAGGGCAATTTCATTTTGTGTCAAATCCAGATACCCTTAGGAATACAGACCTCAGTTTGTTATGTGTTGGCCAGCCTGGATGCATTCTGCACTGTGTTTACTTAACATTAAAGATACTAATAGTTTCTCCATCTTCAAAGTATGCATATGCTTAAGACATAAAATGCTGTGTTGCATTAGTTAATAAATTGTGGACAAGGAGAGGAAAAAAATTATATATGCATTTTTAAAATTTCAATTAAACTACAAGGCAGTCTCTGCCTTTTGTCAG